>NW_019942569.1:166537-169181 GCF_002910315.2 Salvelinus sp. IW2-2015 | reverse complement strand
CAGAAGAGGACTGGCCACCCCTCATAGCCTGGTTCCTCTCTAGGTTTCTTCCTAGGTTTTGGCCTTTCTAGGGAGTTTTTCCTAGCCATCGTGCTTCTACACCTGCATTGCTTGCTGTTTGGGGTTTTAGGCTGGGTTTCTGTACAGCACTTCGAGATATTAGCTGATGTACGAAGGGCTATATAAAATAAACTTGATTGATTGATTGATTGAATGGACACGAAGCACTGATTGCTTTTCAAATGTCACGATTCAGGACTGAAGTACTACAGGACTGTATTCACCTTGTCCCAAGGTATGAGTGATGATCTAGGATCAGATTGTCCTTTTAGATCATAAGGAATGAGCTTACATGGACAGGGGGGGACCTGATCATAGATCAGCACTACTCTGAGTATTTCCAGAACAGATTATGTACTGTATGAGAGGCAGACATGTCAGCTAGACGAGTCAGACGCCAGATGAGGAGAGGCAGACATGTCAGCCAGACGAGTCAGATGCCAGATGAGGAGAGGTAGAAATGTCAGCCAGACGAGACAGATGCCAGATGAGGAGAGGTAGAAATGTCAGCCAGACGAATCAGATCTAACAGATCTAACAGATCTATGTTGTCTCACCTGTTAAAGACTAGCCTGGTCCCAGATCTGTCACGCCAAATAATGATGATAGGACTTGGCAAGACAGCACAAACCGATCTGGGACCAGGCTAGTTAAAGGCNCAGGCTAGTTAAAGGCCAGATCAAACTGATCTGGAACCAGGCTAGTTAAAGGCCAGATCACACTGATCTGGGACCAGGCTAGTTAAAGGCCAGATCAAACTGATCTGGGATCAGGCTAGTTAAAGGCCAGATCACACGGATCTGGGACCAGGCTAGTTAAAGGCCAGATCACACTGATCTGGGATCAGGCTAGTTAAAGGCCAGATCAAACTGATCTGGGATCAGGCTAGTTAAAGGCCAGATCACACTTATCTTGGACCAGGCTAGTTAAAGGCCAGATTGTTGCAGATAGAAACCCAGCATCGTTACTGTTTTTAACTAGGCAAGTCAGTTAAGAACAAATTGTTATGTATAATGACGGCCTACACCGGCCAAACTGGGACGATGCTGGGCCAATTGTGCGCCGCCCTATGGGATTCCCAATCACGGCCCGTTGTGATACAGCCTGGAATCGAACCAGGATCTGTAGTGACGGCTCTACCACTGAACTGCAGTGCCTAAGACTGCTGCGCCACCCGGGAGCCCAAAACTCTATAGAGGCATTCAGGTCATTGGGTTCTCTCCTCTCTCTATCCTGTGATGCTTCCATCCTCTATGTTCCCTCATACCTTCAATAATTCATTGCACAATCTCCCCATTAGGTTCTTAGTGGCTGAGAGGAACACTCATCCCATTTAGGTCACTTCAGTTGCTGAGAGGAACTCCCATTAGGTTTCCTCAGTGCTGAGAGGAACATCCCCATTAGGTCCTCATTGCTGAGAGGAACATCCCATTAGGTCCTCAGTGGTGAGAGAAACACTCCCATTAGTCCTCATGTGCTGAAGGAACACCTACCCCATTAGTCTCAGTGCTGAGAGGAACACTCCCCCATTAGGTCCCAGTGCTGAGAGGAACACTCCCCATATATGGTCCTCCAGTGCTGAGAGAACACTCCCATTAGTCCTCAGTGCTGAGAGGAAACACTCCCACATTGTATGTCCTCAGTTGCTGAGAGGAACACCATCCCATTAGGATCCTCAGTGCTGAGAGACAACACTCCCATTATGTCCTCAGTGCTGAGAGGAACACTCCCTAGCCAGTGGTGAGGACTCATCCTCAGGCTGAGAGGAACCCGTCCCCATTAGGTCCTTCAGTCTGAGAGGACCCATTAGGCCTCCCGAGGCACCATTATGTCCTCGGTCTGGCGAGAGGAACAGCTCTCCCATTTGTCCTCAGTGCTGAGAGGAACACTCCCATTAGGCTCTCAGTGTGAGAGAGAACACTCGCCCATTACGCCTCAGTGCTGAGAGAACACTCCCCATTAGTCCCTCAGTGCTGAGAGGAAGACTCGCCCATTAGGTCCTTCAGTGCTGAGGGAACACATCCCGATTAGGTCCTCAGTGCTGAAGGAACACTCCCCATCTAGGGTCCTCAGTGCTGAGAGAACAACTCCCCCAATTAGGCCCTCAGTGGCTGAGAGGAACACTCCCCATTAGGTCCTCAGTGCTGAGAGAACACTCCCCAGGGTATGTCCTCAGTGCTGAGAGGACCACTCCCATTACGTCTCAGTGCCTGAGAGGAACACTCCCATTAGGTTCCTCAGTGCTGAGAGGAACACTCCCATTAGGGTCCTCAGTGCTGAGAGGAACACTCCCATTAGGTCCTCAGTGCTGAGAGGAACACTCCCCATTAGGCCTCAGTGCTGAGAGGAACACTCCCCATTAGGTCCTCAGTGCTGAGAGAACACTCCCATTAGGTCTCAGTGCTGAGCAGGAACACTCCCATTAGGTCCTCCAGTGCTGAGAGGACACACTCACCCATTATGTTCCTCAGTGCTGAGAGGAACACACTCCCCTTAGTTATGCAGGAATTCCAATTAGCTCAGTGCTGAGGGAACACTTCCCCATTAGGTCCTCAGTGCTGAGAGGAACACTTCCCCATAAGGT
>NW_019942569.1:160967-166405 GCF_002910315.2 Salvelinus sp. IW2-2015 | reverse complement strand
CCTCAGTGCTGAGAGGAATATCAGATGATATTTGTACCAGTGTTCATTTTGGCACTCTTTTTTTAGATTAAGTCATTTTGAATAATATATCATTATGTCTTAGTCACATTTTTATCTTTTGAATAATGATTTAGTCTAGCTGTTGTCCAAATAGTGGTCCATTTTAGTCAACTACATGCCCTTTCATTTTAGTCACATTACATTTGTATTGCCTCATTAACCTTTAGTAAACATAAATCACTGACTTCCATGTGCACAAATAAACATAGCCTTGTCCTACCAACATATTGTTCTACATAACATCCTATTATCTTCCCAACAGGAGAAATATGACAAACATTTATGAGAATAATATTATATTATCTAAACATTATCTGGCCATGTAAATTCCTAATTCATCTTACATAGAAATTACATACAGCCACACACAATCAGAGAGTGAGAGAGAGATTACACAGATCCAGGTTACACAGATCCACAAAGAATTAAAAAACAAACGCAATATGGATAAACTCCCATATCTATTGGGTGAAATACCACAGTGTGCCATCACAGCAGCAAGATTTGTGACCTGTTGCCACAAGAAAAGGGCAACCAGTGAAGAACAAACACCATTGTAAATGGTGTTTATTTATTTTCCCTTTTGTACTTAATCTATTTTCACATCGTTACAACACTGTATATAGACATAATATGACATTTGAAATGTCTTTATTCTTTTGGAACTTTTGTAAGTGTAATGTTTACTGTTCATTTTTTATTGTTTATTTCACTAAGTGTTTATTATCTATTTCACTTGCTTTGAGAAGTTATTTACCCAGTCAGATATAGTGTAGAGACAAGAGGAATTTAGTCAATGTGTAACGGCTGTCTTCCTCCTCCTCAGACGAGGAGGAGTAGTAAGGATCGGAGGACCAATGRGCAGCYTGGTACGTGTTCARGCTCTTTAATAAAACAATCGAACACTGAAACAAAACAATAAACGACACGTGAAATAACCAACCGAAACAGTTCTGTGTGGAACACACAGACACAGAAAATAAACACCCACGAAACACAGGTGGAAAAAAGGCTACCTAAGTATGATTCTCAATCAGAGACAACTAATGACACCTGCCTCTGATTGAGAATCATACCAGGCCAAACGCAAAAACCAACATAGACAAAGCCAACATAGATAACCCACCCAACTCACACCCTGACCATACTAAAACAAAGAAATAACAAAAGAACTAAGGTCAGAGCGTGACACAATTAATTGTTTGCTATCCCTTTTCCTATATTTCTGTATCACCAACTGTTTGCATACAGGAAATTATTTTGAATAGAGACGATGTTATGCCTTATTCAACACGTCAGAGAACCACGTTTGTTCTACATAGCATATGTTTAAATGAACGTTCCAAAACGTTGCGTTCAGTGGTTGAATTGAATGTTAGCTGTTGCTAGCTAGTGAGGTAACACGACTGGACAACGTGTAGCCTAAACAAATGGTTAAAAAGTCCGGTCTGCAAGTAGCCTAGTTTTAAAGCGGCCCGCGATATGTGGTCTGCCACTGCACTACAAAAAGAGAAAAGGACGTAGTGCCAGAACTGTGGGTCTTGTCTTTTGAACTCGAATCAAGCTGTTTTCTCGGGGGAAAAGAGTAAGACTTTGCTACTTTGGCTACAGAACCTGTACAGTGCCTTCAGGAAGTATTCATACCCCTTGACTTATTCCACCGATTTTTTTTCTCACCCATCTAAAAACAATACCTCATAATGACAAAGTGAAAAMATGTTTTATGAAATGTATTTAAATTACATTTGAAATGAAATACTGCAAAATCGAATTTACATAAGTATTCATACCCCTGAGTCAATATTAGAATATACTTTGGCAGCTAAGAGCTTTGCACACCTGAATTGTACAATAGTTTCACATTATTCTTGAAAAACATATTCAATTTGGCTAAACAAGTCTTGCCATAGATTTTCAAGCAGATTTAAGTAAAAAAATATAACTAGGCCACTTAGGAACATTCAATGTTGTCTTGGTAACCAACTGCAGTCTATATTTGGCCTTGTATTTTAGGCAATTGTCCCGCTAAAAAGTGGGACAATTGTCTGTGTGTCTGTTGGAAAGCAGACCGAACCAGGTTTTTCTCTAAGATTTTGCCTCTACTTAGCTTTATTCTGTTTCTTTTTATCCTAAAACACTCTCTAGACCTTAATGATGGCAAGCATACCCATAACATGATGCAGCCACCACTCTGCTTGAAAATATGAAGAGTGCTACTCAGTGATGTGTTGTGTTGGATTTGCCCAAAACATAACGCTTTGTATTCAGGACATAAAGTTCATTTCTTTGCCACATTTTTTGCAGTTTTACTTTATTGCAAACAGGATGCATGTTTTGGAATATTTTTATTCTGTACAGGCTTCCTTCTTTTTTACCAATAGGTGCCCTTCTTTGCGAGGCATTGGAAAACCTCCCTGGTCTTTGTGGTTGAATATGTGTTTGAAATGCACTGCTCGACTGAGGGGCCATACAGATAATTGTATGTGTGGGGTACAGAGATGAGGTAGTCTTGAAAAAGTAACGTTAACCACTATTATTGCACATAGAGTGAGTCCATGCAACTTATGTGACTTGTTAAGCAAAATTTGACTCCTGAACTTATTTAGGCTTGATATAACAAAGGGGTTGAATACTTATTGACTCAAGACATTTCAACTTTTCATTTTGTATTAATTCGTAAAAATGTCTAAAAGCCATTCCACTTTGACATTATGGGYTATTGTGTGTAGGCCAAAAATCTCAATTTAATAAATGTTGAATTAAGGCTGTAAGACAACAAAATGTGGAAAAAGTCAAGGGGTGTGAAAACTTTCAGAAGGCGCTGCCTATGCAGTGGTGAAAAGCGGGGAGGGGTTGAGTGAGACGATAGCCTACTTTTCTGCAGGGAGAGAAAAACATAGCTAGACTGTTGTTTCGCTATTCAACTCAATACTGCTTTTGTTTTATAATTCTGTAAAGCAGCGTGTGTTTCTTAACCAGGCAAATGGTAGCTAACTAGAAGGCTGATGGTGACTGGTTAGCTACGGGAAAGCAGATTAAAAAACATGAGCTGGCGCACACCCTGAAAAATGTGTTTGTGTGGAGGTGCTGACTAACGGCGAATAAACTATAAACTATCAAAATAAAGAGAGTCGCACACTCCATATATAAAACTCCCAGTAATTTAACGGGTATTTACCAACGTTTTGGTATCACTGTGCCTTCTTCAGGGTAATGTCATGAATAGTTGAACCAGGTTATGTAGAAAAACAGCATTACATACAGACTTATACACAAAGCCCATAGACTGCAATACCTTGCTAGGTGGGAATAGTATGCATCCTCTTCCCCTCAAGAATGGTCTACCATACAGTCAGTTATGCAGGGTTAAACCATTCTGTGGCCACCAGACACATTTTGACAGCAAAAATGACAGATACATTCAAAATGAGAGGCTACAAGGACAAAACTATTGATGCTGCAATGATGAAAATATCTCAAAAACCAAGAGAGGAATTACTAAAAACTCAACCAACCGTCTTTTGCAATAAGTTCACCAAGGGTTGGTAGAAAATGAAAGCTATCCTGAAAAAGCACTGGCATATTCTGCACTCAGACAAAACAATCACACACCTCTTCAAGGAACCCCCACTGGTGGTCTATAAGCGTGGTCGCGATATTGGAAATAGCTTGGTGAGATCTGACTTGCCCCCTGAGCTACTCAGACACTATAGGAGATATCTTGGTGAGATCTGACCTGCCCCCTGAGCTACTCAGACACTCTTGACACCCATTCCAAATGGGAACTACAAACGTGGCTCATGCGCACAGTGCAAATAGCACTATAAAAACATCCTTCTTCAGACACTCACATACGGGTCGAAAAATCCCTGTTAGGGGGATCATCTCATGCAAGACCAAGGGAGTAATCTATCTCATCACCTGTTCATGTGGGAAAGCCTACGTAGGACAAACGAAAAGACAATTAAAATAACACATAGCTGAACACCGCAGCTCAATCAGGTGTAAGAACATTGACTATCCAGTAGCAGCCCACTTTGTTGAAGCTAACCATCCCATCTCCTCTCTCAATATACAGGCATTGAGCATGTTGCTCCACCAAGGAGAGGAGGTAACATGGAGATCCTACTACTACAGAGGGAGGTCTGAATATTGACTTTGATCTCAGGCCCTTCTTATGAACAATTCTTTATTTAATGAAAAAGTCTTAAAAAATTTATATATTCTTTCTTATTCTTATTAGCGTACACCTAATATGTTCCCACTGTTGATGCTGATTATGCATTAAGGTTGAACCAAAAGATTACATGTAACAAATAAGAAATACGAAACAACTAAATATGTGAAATTGAATTAAACAATAATGTATGTTGATGCTAATATTATGTACAATATTCAATTGTTTCTATATGATAACAACAGCCTAATATATTTAATATGCCATAAACGATTGTTTTTTTAACAGTTTCACTAATTCATTCTAATTAACTTAATCATTATGACACACCCCTCACTATTGTCATTGGTTGCACTAATTGCACTGTTTTTCTACATAACCTGGTTCAAGTATTCATGACACTGAGAGGAATCAGCCTGAGAGGAAACAGCCCTGAGAGAACAGCCCTGAGAGGATCTCAGCCCTGAGAGAAAAGCCCTCTGAGAGAAACAGCCCTGGGAGGATCTCAGTCTGAGAGCAAACAGCCCTGGAGGATCTCAACCTGAGAGAAACAGCCCTCGAGAGGATCTCAGCCCTGAGAAACAGCCCTAGAGGATCTCAGCCCTGAGAGAAATAGCCCTGAGAGAAACAGCCCTGGGAGGATCTCAGCCCTGAGAAGAAACAGCCTGAGAGGATAGTCAGCCCCTGAGAGAAACAGCCCTTGAAGCAGGAAGACAGGCTCTGCAGCGATCTGAGCACATGGCCTGAGAGAAACAGCCCTGAGAGAAACAGCCCTGAGAGAAACAGCCTGAGAGAAACAGCCCTGAGAGGATCTCAGCCCTGAGAGAAATAGCCCTGAGAGAAACAGCCCTGGGAGGATCTCAGCCCTGAGAGAAACAGCCCTGAGAGGATATCAGCCCTGAGAGAAACAGCCCTGAGAGGATCTCAGCCCTGAGAAACAGCCCTGAGAGGATCTCAGCCCTGAGAGAAACAGCCCTGAGAGGATCTCAGCCTTGAGAGGATGTCAGCCTTGAGAGAAACAGCCCTGAGAGGATCTCAGCCTTGAGAGAGAGTCAGCCTTAGAGAGGATCTCAGCCTTGAGAGGATGTCAGCCTTGAGAGAAACACCCTGAGGGGATCTCAGCCTGAGAGAACAGCCCTGAGAGGATCTCAGCCTGAGAGAAACAGCCCTGGAGAAACAGCCCTGAGAGAATCTCAGCCCT
>NW_019942569.1:149413-160847 GCF_002910315.2 Salvelinus sp. IW2-2015 | reverse complement strand
TACATTACCGTGACGAAGGCACAAGTGATGCCAAAACGTTGGTAAATACCCGTTAAATTACTGGGAGTTTATATATGGAGTGTGCGACTCTCTTATTTCGATAGCTACGGGAAAGCAAAATAATCGTCTGCGTGATGTGTATAATCTGAGCCGGAGCAGAGCCTGTTGGCCCCCACACTCATCGCTTGCGCCCCCGCAGCTCACCAGCTGATGTAGGCTGTGTGTGCCTGTGTGTGCCGGGTGTGACGAGTCCTTCCCACTGCTGAACAGAACTGCGCTGCACGTCTGTGCTGCTAATATTAATTGTGCTAATCACGGAAAAGCTCTCAATATCTCCAAAACTCTTGTCCACTCCACTTCGTAGTCGATTTTTGGCCACAAAGATCTTCTAGCATTTCTGGGTCAATTTAGTCAGTTATAGTGGTCATCAATTGCCACAGAAAAATAGAAACTGAGAGAAATAGCCCTGTGAGAAACAGCCCTGAGAGGATATCAGCCCTGAGAGAAACAGCCCTGAGAAGATCTCAGCCCTGAGAGAAACAGCCCTGAGAGGATCTCAGCCCTGAGAGAAACAGCCCTGAGAGGATCTCAGCCCTGAGAGGATGTCAGCCCTGAACAGCTCAGCTATAAGAGGAACACTCTCATTAAGGTCCTTTTATGAGACTACAGACACCAAGGTCTTCCCCTCCCTTCAGTTCCCCTGACACAGAGGAGCATGAGAGGGAAGCCCTGCTGCAGAGCAAGGGGAAGAGAGAGAGAGAGGCACACACAGGCACATACGTAGACAGATAGATGCACCCACCCACCCACAAACCCACACACAAACAGGCCCCAAAACCCAAAACTGCAGTGCTGCCCAGATTATTTCTCAGAGACAGGACTGGGGGCGATGCCCAGAGCTTCTCCTGAAGAAACTGTTTCTAAGCAATTACTGTGTTTGCTTGGCAACATATCAAGGAACACAAGCTGTGTCCCAAATGGCATCATATTCCCTATTGAGAGGGGAATTCTGACCCGAGTTATACACGTTTAAATGGTACGTAATTCCCTTTTATAATGCACTTTTCTCTCTACGCGTATTCTGATCTTGAATTTAAGCATGAGAATAGCATGCTATTCACCTGCTATTCGTTTGGGGGGTGGAGATCAAATAAATGAAGGTGGAGGAGGAGGTGTGTCCAACAGAAACACTGTATTCTGACCTTGATCTCATTCCCTCATAATTCCACCACCTTTACGCGCGATGAACCAATGAATAAGGTCGAGCGACCTGTCGGTTCCAAGTGGAACAACATCTACTTTCTTTCCCCCGATAGAAATATCACCATTTGTCACACCCTGATCTATTTCACCTGTCCTTGTGATTGTCTCCACCCCCCTCCAGGTGTCACTCATCTTCGCCATTATTCCTTGTGTATTRATACCTGTGTTCTCTGTTTGTCTGTTGCCAGTTCGTCTTGTTTGTCGAGTCAACCAGCGTTTTTGTTCTCAGCTCCTGCTTTTCCCCAGTCTCTCTTTTTCTCTTGCCCTCCTGGTTTTYACCCTTGCCTGTCCTGACTCTGAGCCCGCCTGCCTGACCACTCTGCCTGTCCTGACCCTGACCCTGCCTGCCGACCTGTACCTTTGCCCCACCTCTGGATTATTGGCCTCTTCCTGACCCTGACCCTGAGCCTGCCTGCCGTCCGGTACCGTTGCCCCACCTCTGGTTTACTGACCCCTGCCTGCCTTGACCTGTCTATTGCCTGCCCCTGTTGGATTATTAAACCATTGTTAATTCGACGTGGTCTCCATCTGGGTCTTACCTTAATTCCTGATAACCATTATCCATGTACTGTCATTTACTATTTGATATGAGCTATTGAGGTAAATGAGTAAGCTGTTTGGATATGTGGATTGTAAATATAAAATACAATTGTTTTAGATCTAGTTTACCWTSTGATCGCTGGAGACAAATGTGAAACTAGTCACATGGCAGCTAACTGAAACATATCAACATATCACCTTTTCCACAGTGAAGTTTATGAAATGCTGGTATTTATAACTTGCAGGGACCGTTGTCATTACAGTTCCATGATTAGTGGAGATTATTAGGGTAGATATATAGACTACTGTTCAACCTCTATTATACACATTTCTCACCTTCCAATATTTCARGGACAATTTTCAGGATGAATCAAAGCACTGTATTATTTATTCACCAATATCTTTTGTGTGTAAAGGCTCTCCAAGCCCGTTTTATTATTCATGAATACTTTCCTAAACCCTAAATAATATACAAGATAAGAGTATTTTTAAATCCACCAATTGGTGCTGAAACGGAGATGGAAATGAACGGTTTTCTTTCATTGATCTCTAATATTCTGAACCGTTCTCTCCATGTATTCTAGTGAGTCTGTCGACAAAATTCTGATTTAAAGGTACACCATATTTAAAGGGATGGCTTTAGATAAATGTACTGAAAACCCTATTGAACGAAAAAAAAAACATGAGAAAAATCGGTTGGCCAGAAAGTGGGAGGGTTTTCAGTGGCTGAATTGAATGTATTTAGCGCACCCAAGTACATAGGAAAGACGTATGTTTCCTAAGTCTGAATCGGGCCCAATCTGCACCACATAGTGTACTACTAAGGAAACACGGTGTCATTCGGACTCRCAAGTYGCGCAGGGGTCTAAGTCACTGCATCTCATTGCTAGAGGCGTCACTACAAACCCTGGATCGATCCCGGGCTGTATCACAACCGGCCGTGATCGYYAGTCTCATAGGCCGGCCRAGCGTCGTCCGGGTTAGGGGAGGGTTTGGCCCGGGGGTAGGCCGTCATTGTAAAATAAAAATTTGTTCTTAACTGACTTGCCAAGATAAATAAAGGTACAAATAAATTGTGAATCAGCCTCAGACTCTGCTGGGTTCACAGAGGGGTGTCCAGACATCATTAAGACATCATTATCATGAACTAAGATAAATGTGTAGCTACTATTAAATTMAATTGATGATTGCATTTCTTTGAGTTAGGGCTTTAACCCTCATCACATACTCTTAAGGTAAAACTAGGTACACATTATGCTAGCTTAGTTTTAAAATTACTTATAGAAGTCAGCATTACGGATGTAAACTCAGCAAAAAAAGAAACGTCCTCTCACTGTCAACTGGGTTTCTTTTCAGCAAACTTAACATGTGTAAATATTTGTATGAACATAACAAGATTTAACAACTGAGACATAAACTGAACAAGTTCCACAGACATGTGACTAACAGAAATGGAATAATGTGTCCCTGAACAAAGGGGGGGGGGGGGGGGGTCAAAATCAAAAGTAACAGTCAGTATCTGGTGTGGCCACCAGCTGCATTAAGTACTGCAGTGCATCTCTCCTCATGGACTGTGCCAGATTTGCCAATTCTTGCTGTGAGATGTTACCCCACTCTTCCATCAAGGCACCTGCAAGTTCCCGGACATTTCTGGGGGGAATGGCCCTAGCCCTCACCTCCGATCCAACAGGTCCCAGACATGCTCAATGCGATTGAGATCCGGGCTCTTCGCTGGCCATGGCAGACAACTGCCATTCCTGTCTTGCAGGAAATCACGCACAGAGTGAGCAGTATGGCTGGTGGCATGTCATGCTGGAGGGTCATGTCAGGATGAGCCTGCAGGAAGGGTACCACAGCGTTGAGATTGCCTGCAATAACAACAAACTCAGTTCGATGATGCTGTGACACACTGCCCCAGACCATGACGGACCCTCCGCCTCCAAAATCGATCCCGCTCCAGAGTACAGGCCTCGGTGTAACGCTCATTTCTTCGATGATAAACGCAAATCCGACCATCACCCCTTGTGAGACAAAAACCGTGACTCGTCAGTGAAGAGCACTTTTTGCCATCCTGTCTGGTCCAGCGGACGGTGGGTTTGTGCCATAGGCAACATTGTTGCCAGTGATGTCTGGTGAGGACCTGCCTTACAACAGGTCTACAAGCCCTCAGTCCAGCCTCTCTCAGCCTATTGAGGACAGTCTGAGCACTGATGGAGGGATTGTGCTTCCTGGTATAACTCGGGCAGTTGTTGTTGCCATCCTGTATCTGTCCCGCAGGTGTGATGTTCAGATGTACCGATCCTGTGCAGGTTTTGTTACACGTGGTCTGCCACTGCGAGGACGATCAGCTGTCTGTCCTGTCTCCCTGTAGCGCTGTCTTAGGCGTCTCACAGTACGGACATTGCAATTTATTGCCCTAGCTACATCTGCAGTCCTCATGCCTCCTTGCAGCATGCCTAAGGCACGTTCACACAGATGAGCAGGGACCCTGGGCATCTTTCTTTTGGTGTTTTTCAGAGTCAGTAGAAAGGCCTCTTTAGAGTCCTAAGTTTTCATAACTGTGACCTTAATTGCCTACCGTCTGTAAGCTGTTAGTGTCTTAACGACCGTTCCACAAGTGCATGTTCATTAATTGTTTATGGTTCATTGAACAAGCATGGGAAACAGTGTTTAAACCCTTTACAATGAAGATCTGTGAAGTTATTTCGATTTTTATGAATTATCTTTGAAAAACAGGGTCCTGAAAAAGTGATGTTTATTTTTTTGTTGAGTTTATATGCAGTGATATGGAGAAAACAGAGTCATAAATTAAATCAAATCAAATCAAATGTTATTGGTCACATACACATGGTTAGCAGCTGTTAATGCGAGTGTAGCGAAATGCTTGTGCTTCTAGTTCTGACCGACAGGCAGGGGGAATAAGTAATTATCTTTGAATGTCATCATTAAATATCTAATGTTCTGAGATGGAACAAATAAGATATACACACACACCTCAGAGAAGATGGAAGAGACCAGTCTGTACCATGGTTACAGGGTTTACTAGGTTCACGGTATATTACTCTGCGTCTCTGGGCTGCCACAGAGCCTCCTCATTGCATCATTGCAGCCAAGGGATTTTATTTATCTCTCCTTCTCTCTCTGTATCTCTTCTTCCTTCCATCCCCCTCTCTCTCTCTCCATCCCTCTCTCTTTCCACCCTCCCCTCTCTCTCTCTCTCCATCCCCTCTCCTTCCCCCTCCTTCCCCTCTTCCCTCTCTCTTCTCTCCTCCCTCTCTCTTTCTTCCTCCCATCTTCATCCCCCTCCTCTCTCTCTCCATCCCTCTCTCCTTCCACCCTCCCCCCCCTCTCTCTCTCTCTCATCTCTCTCTCCATCCCTCTCTCCTTCCCCCTCCTCCTCTCTTCTCCTCCTCCCTCTTCTCCCTCTCTCCCTCCCACCCTCCCCCTCTCTCTCTCTCTCCTCCATCCCTCTCTCCTTCCACCCTCCCTCTCTTCTCTCCTCACTCCCTCTCTCTTTCTTCCTCCCGATCTTCCCCCCCTATCTCTCTCTCTTCTTTCATCCTCTTCCTCCTCTCTCTTTTCTCTCACTTCGAGCTGTCGTCTCTCTCTCTCTCACTCCTTTCTCTCTCATCTACTCACTTACCCCTCTGATTCTTCGTTTTACTCGTCCATTCTCCCTTCTCGTCCTCCTTCAAACTCCGCCCTTGTTCCTTGAATTGCTTGTCCGTATTTTACTACGTCAAAACATTTCTACAACGCCTGTCCCAAGTCAAGTGCTTAACATTAATCTGGTGCTGTGTATAACTGCCCTCCCTTACTAACATAAACTGCCCATCTTGGACACAAAAACAGAGATATTTGGAGCAATTAAAAAATTACTGTTGTCACACTGCCATTGTGTAATTTGTGGGGTGGATAGACTAAGATAAATAAACCCAATCAACTATTGTTTTATTGACTCACTGGCCAGATGGTTTCCCTAACTCACTGTCATTGTTCATAAATGACAGTGACAGGGATGAGGAATAACTCATTATCTATGAATAATAGGGACAGGGAGGGGGAATAACTCATTATCTATGAATAATAGGGACAGGGAGGGGGAATAAGTCATTATCTATGAATGATAGGGACCGGTAGGAGGAATAACTCATTATCTATGAATGATAGGGACAGGGAGGGGAAATAAATCATTATCTATGAATGATAGGGACAGGGAGGGGGAATAACTCATTATCTATTAATGATAGGGACAGGGAGGGGGAATAAGTCATTATCTATGAATGATAGGGACCGGGAAGGAGAATAAGTCATTATCTATGAATGATAGGGACAGGGAGGAGGAATAACTAAATCTCCTCACCCAGAGCCTTCCCTGTCAATTCCAATTTACAAAGCTCCCTGAAAAGACACACACAATTTACCAGGTTTTCTTTCTCCAGTTTGTCCACAAGCTTGTCCTCTGCTATCCAGCGCACATATTGGATGTCTCTCAGGCTCAAATCTTTTGGGGAAAATTTACTAACATTTCACATTTTATGTTCATCTATTATACAAATCCTATGTARCTCAAAACTCTAAGTTAATTATCATGTAAATATCCCCTGAATTATGCAATTACTGAGTAAATACCAAGTAAGTAACAGACTGTAAAGTAAAAGCGTAAGTCAAAAGAAAACAACCTAAAAGATAACTATGTATACTGTATATATTTGTTTATTGTACCAATACAGACAGCAGACTAATTGCTACCATTGGTGTGCTCCAGTATTTCCCTTAATCTGCCTCCCAATGATGTCTATATCTATCAAACCATCTGTCTAGTTCTGGTTACATAACAGCACAGGTGGCATGCTGGGCCGGGCAGGGAGTAGCCCTTCAGCAACACACACACACACACACACACACACAATATTATCCCAAACATCTGTCTAGTTCTGGTTACATAACAGCACAGGTGGCATGTGGGGCGGCAGGGAGTAGCCCTTCAGCAACACACACACACACACACACACACACACACACATACTGTCACACACACACCACACACACACACACACACACACACACACACACACACACACACACACACACACACCACACACACACACACACACACACACACACACACTGTCACACACACACAAACAACACACACACTTCACACACATACCACACATACTGTCACACACACGTACACAAACACACACACACACACACACACACACACACACACACCACACACACTGTCACACACACACTGTCACAAACACACACACACTGTCACAAACACACACACACACTGTCACACACCAACACACACACACCACACCACACACACACACGCACACACACACACCACACACACACACACACACACACACACACACACAACACACCACAACACACACACCACACACACACACACACAACACACACACACACACACACACACACACACACGCACACAAACACACCCACACACCACACGCACACACACACTGTCACACACGTCACACATACACACACACACACTGTCACACACACACAAACACGACAAAAACACAGGAGGAAACCATATCTCTTGATAACATTTTTCCCTTAATTCAATAATATTCTCTTTTATGTTTCGCCTCTTGGGCAAATTAGATTGTTCCTTTGACTGTCCCTTGTAAATATGTAGAGTTCTTCTATTCAGCTATGTGAACATGTACGTGAGCGGGTTACATATAACCTACACAGTTAACTCCTACTGCAATGGCTTGGGACTGAGTGTGGGTGTGTGACAGTGTGTGTGTTTGTGACAGTGTGTGACGTGTGGTTCGTGTGTTTGTGACAGGTGTGACAGTGTGTGTGTCGTGTGTGTGTGACAGTGTGTGTGACAGTGTGGTCGTGTGTGTGCGTCCGTGTGTGTGTGTGTGCGTGCGTGTGTGCGTGTGTGCGTGCGTGTGTGCGTGTGCGCGTGTGTGTGTTTGTGCGTGTGTGTGTGCGCGTGCGCGTGGTGTGTTTGTGCGTGTGTGCGCGTGTGTGTGTGTGTGGTGCGCGCGTGCGTGCGTGCATGTGTGCGTGACTGACTGGTGAGCTTAACCTTATCCATAGTTCACCATTCATCTGTCAACACAACAGCAGGCTATTAAATACATAACTAATACCACCTGCTGGTAGAGGAAGCCAGGTCTCCTGTGTGTGTTTCATAAGACTTATCAAATCCTCTGCCAATGTGTCAGCAGAGATGGACAGCAAGGCCTGGGAGAATGTGAGCTGCACAAATGGAGGGAGGAGTGGTTTGACAGCTCCAATGTCCGACTTCAACTATCATGATAGCAACATGACAAGCATACGCTACACCCGCAATAACATTGCTAAACACGTGTATGTGACCAATAATCTTGATTTGATTGATCTGACATAACATGGTGCAGGACAACTGGTAATCAGTATAACAACATACATGGTACAGGACTACAGGGAATCAGCATAAACATGGTACAGGACTACAGGGAATCAGTTAACATGGTGCAGGACTACAGGGAAGCAGCTAACAACATAACAGGTGCAGGACTACAGGGAATCAGTATAACAACATAACATGGTGCAGGACTACAGGGATCAGCATAGCAACATAACATGGTGCAGGACTACTGGGAATCAGCATAACACATAACATGGTGCAGGACTACAGGGAATCAGCATAACATGGTGCAGGACTACAGGGAATCAGTATAACACATAACATGGTGCAGGACTACAGGGAATCAGCATAACAACATAACATGGTGCAGGACTACAGGGAATCAGCATAACAACATAACATGGTGCAGGACTAAGGGAATCAGCATAACAACATAACATGGTGCAGGACTACAGGGAATCAGCATAACAACATAACATGGTGCAGGACTACAGGGAATCAGTATGACATGGTACAGGACTACTGGGAATCAGTATAACAACATAACATGTCAGGACTACAGGGAATCAGTATGACATGGTACAGGACTATGGGAATCAGCATAACAACATAACATGTGCAGGACTACAGGGAATCAGCATAACAACATAACATGGAGCAGGACTACAGGGAATCAGTATGACATGGTACAGGACTACTGGGAATCAGCATAACAACATAACATGGTGCAGGACTACAGGGAATCAGTATGACATGGTACAGGACTACAGGGAATCAGCATAACAACATAACATGGTGCAGGACTACAGGGAATCAGGTATAACAACATACATGGTGCAGGACTACAGGAATCAGTATGAATGGTACAGGACTACTGGGAATCAGCATAACAACATAACATGGGGCAGGACTACAGGGAATCAGCTAACATGGTGCAGACTACAGGGAATCAGTATAACAACATAACATGGTGCAGGACTACTGGGAATCAGCATAACAACATAACATGGTGCAGGACTACAGGGAATCAGCATAACATGGTGCAGGACTACAGGGAATCAGTATAACAACATAACATGGTGCAGGACTACAGGGAATCGTTATAACAACATAACATGGATGCAGGACTACAGGGAATCAGCATAACATGGTGCAGGACTACAGGGAATCAGCATAACATGGTGCAGGACTACTGGGAATCAGCATAACACTGGTGCAGGACTACAGGGAATCAGATAACAACATAACATGGTACAGGACTACAGGGAATCAGCATAACAACATAATATGGTGAATAATATCTATGTATTATGGTATATTGTTTTTGTATATTTGTATTCTGACTTCACAAAATGAATTTCCATGTAAATGGACAATAAAGTACATTGTATACCGTGTGCAGGCAATTCCCTTCTTTATCAAATACTAAAGGAACATGCTATACCTGGTACCATTACAGTATAAATATTATCACTGCATTTGTGTATTCAGGCCTAAACAATAACACATGTATGTTCAAATAATGTGGTCATGTGATTATTACGAGAGGAATACTACTGATGCAGTCACATTATCTTGCTAAACCGAACTGATACAGTACCAATTGAAATGCTATTAGATGCAGCAGTACATTTACAACGATTCAGCTCATGAAACATGGACCAACACTTTCATATTCTTGTTCAATGTACAGTAACGATCAAAAGTTTGGATACACCTACTCATTCAAGGGTTTCTTTATTTTTTTACTATTTTCTACATTGTAGAATAATAGTGAAGACATCAAAACTATGAAATAACACATATGGAATCAAGTAGTAACCAAAAAGTGTTATTCAAATGTAAATATAATTTAGATTTGAAATTCTTCAAAGTAGCCACCCTTTGCCTGATATGAATTCTTTGCACACTCTTGGCATTCTCTCAACCAGCTTCATGACGTAATCACCTGGAATGCATTTCAATTAACAGGTGTGCCTTTGTAACGGATGTGAAATGGCAGCTAGTTAGCGGGTACGGCTAGTAGCGTTTCACAGTTACGTCACTTGCTCTGAACCTATTAGTAGTGTTGCCCTTGCTCTGCAAGTGCCGCGGCTTTTGTGGAGCGATGGGTAACGGTGCTTTGTGGGTGTCAGTTGTTGATGGTGCAAGAGTCCCTGGTTCGCGCCCGTGTCGGGGGAGGGACGGTTTAAAGTTATACTGCTACATATTGATGCTGTTGACCCGGATACTGGTTGCTGCGGAAAAGGAGGAGGTTGAAAGGGGGGTGAGTGTAACGGATTTGAAATGGCTAGCTAGTTAGCGGGTACGCGCTAGTAGCGTTTCAATCAGTTATGTCACTTGCTCTGAAACCTATTAGTAGTGTTGCCCCTTGCTCTGCAAGTGCCGCGGCTTTTGTGGAGCGATGGGTAACGATGCTCTGTGGGTGTCAGTTGTTGATGTGTGCAGAGGGTCCCTGGTTCGCGCCCGTGTCGGGGCGAGGGGACGACGTAAAGTTATTACTGTACACCTTGTTAAAAGTTCATTTGTGGCATTTCTTACCTTCTTAATGCGTTTGAGCCAATCAGTTGTGTTGTGACATGGTAGAAGTGGTATACAAAAGATAGCCCAATTGGTAAAAGACCAAGTCCATATTATGGCAAGAACAGCTCAAATAAGCAAAGAGAAATGACAGTCCATCATTACTTTAAGACATGAAGTCAGTCAATCCATTTCTTCAAAGAGAACCGCCACAGAGAAAGAAGACCCAGGGATTACCTCTGCTGCAAAGATGAGTTCATTAGAGTTGACTGCCTTCAGAAATTGCAGCCAAAATAAATGCTTACAGAGTTTCAAGTAACAGACACGTCTCAACATCAACTGTCCCAGAGGAGACTGCTGTGAATCAGGCCTTCATAGTCGAATTGCTAGTCATAAAGAAACCACAACTAAAGGACACCATTATAAGAAGAGACTTGATTGTGGCCAAGAAACACGAGCAATGGACATTAGACCAGTGGAAATGTGTCCTTTGGTCTGATGAGTCCAAATTTGAGATTTTTGTTCAACTTGCCGTGTCTTTGTGAGACGCAGAGTAGTGTGAACGGATGATCTCCGCATGTGTGGTTCCCACCGTGAAGCATGGAGGTGGTGGTGTGGGTGGTATGGAGGTGCCTTGCTAGTGAAACTGTCTGCGATTTATTTAGAATTCAAGACACGCTTAGCCAGCAGGCTACCATA
>NW_019942569.1:141602-146594 GCF_002910315.2 Salvelinus sp. IW2-2015 | reverse complement strand
CACACATACTGTCACACACACACACACACACACACACACACACACACACACACACACACACACACACACACACACAACACACACACACAACACACACCACACACACACTGTCACACACAACACAACAACACACACACACTTCACACACACACCACACATACTGTCACACACACGCACCACCACACACACACACACACACACACACACACACACACACACACACTTCACACACACACTGTCACAAACACACACACACTGTCACAAAACAACACCACACACACTGTCACACACCAACACACACACACAACCACACCACACACACACACACACACACACACACACACACACACACACACACACACACACACACACACACCACACACCACACCACACACACAACACACACACCAACACACACACCACGCACACAACACCACACACACCACCACACACACCACACCACACACACACTGTCACACATACACACACACACACTGCCACACACACACAAACACGACAAAAACACAGGAGGAAACCATATCTCTTGATAACATTTTTCCCTTATTCAATAATATTCTCTTTTATGTTTTCGCCTCTTGGGCAAATTAGATTGTTCCTTTGACTGTCCCTGTTAAATATGTAGAGTTCTTCTATTCAGCTATGTGAACATGTACGTGGGGGTTTTACATTACGTTACAGTCTACTGATGTGCTTGGGCTTATGTGTGTGAAGTGTCGTGGCCCGTGAGCGGCTTGTGTGTGGTGTGGGAGTACAGATGAATACACCTAACACAAGTTTAAACTCCCTACATGCCAATGGTTGCTTGGGACCTGATTTGTGTTTGGTGACAAGTGTGTGTGCGGCTTGTGGTCAGTGCTGTGACAGTCCTGTGTGGTGTGTGTGGGTCGTGTGTTTGAGCCAATTGTGCACAAGTGTTTGGTGTTGTGAAATGGTAACCGTGTTGTTCGTTGTGGGTGGCCTGTTGCTGTTGTGTGTGGCTGTTGTTGTGATCGACGTACCCCGTCGTTGTGTGGTGTGTTGTGTCGTGCAAGTGCGTGATGTGCCGTTCCGTGCGCACACCATGTGCGCATGCTGTGTGCAATGCTATGTTGGCTTGGAAGGAGCGTCTCCGTGACTCCCTGCCCGCGCCCAGCATGCCACCTGTCCGCTTGTTATTGTAACCAAAAACTAGACAGATGATAGGTGATGTGATAGATATGAGTTAGGGACCACATTGGGCATGGCATGGTGGATTGAATGGGAAGCGAATCACTGTACTACACCAATGTAGCAATTAGGTCCTCTGCGTCTTGTAGCTTGGGCACAATAATCTCATGTAATATATACAGCTGTTTTATATCGATCAGTTATGTGCGTGTGTTATGTTTTCTTGTTGCTGGCACTCCACATACGCTGTGACTTTAGCTGAGTCTGTTGTTACTACTTGGTATTTACTCATAATTGCATGTGTGCGCAAAGATGTCTTTTTGTCGCACATGTGTGGCCGTGAAGGGGCATACATATGTAGTAAGTGCTTTAAAAACACATAACTCAATCCTAAGTTAGTTCTACATCAGTGATTGAATCAACATCATAACCTATGAGCAGCCTATTAAGAAATACGTTTATTTGAGGACGTAAATACCAACCTGCTGTGAGTGAGGAAGGCCCCCAACGGTCTCCTGTGATACATAGGATTTGGTATTCTGCAGTGATACGCCATCCCATCTGGTTTGCGCTTAGTGGGACTATCATTTGTTTTTCAACAGGACAATGACCCAACACACCTCCAGGCTGGTTAAGGGTTATTTGACCAAGAAGGAGAATGATGGAGTGCTGCATCAGATGATCTGGCCTCCACAATCCCCCAACCTCAACCCAGTTGAGATGGTTTGGGATGAGTTGTACCGCAGAGTGAAGGAAAAGCAGRCAACTAGTGCTCAGCATATGTGGGAATTCCTTCAAGACTATTGGAAAAGCATTCCAGATGAAGCTGGTTGAGAGAATTCCAAGAGTGTGCAAAGACGTCATCAAGGCAAAGGGTGGCTACTTGGAAGAATCTAAAATATTAAAATATATTTTGATTTGTTGAACACTTTTTTGGTTACTACGTGATTCCATATGTGTTATTTCATAGTTTTGATGTCTTCACTATTATTCTACAATGTAGAATAGTTAAAAATGAAAAAAAAAKTTGAATGAGTAGGCTTGTCCAAAACTTTTGACTGGTACTGTATATATGTAAAATCGCAATTAGATTTCTTGCCCATATCGTGCAGCCCTATCTGATACCATGCACACACACACAGAGCAACACACACAGCCACACACACACACATTATCTCTGATACATTATCTTGTACCACACACACACACACACACCTCAGTCATACTACATCCTCTCTGCTGAGACCAATACACCGATAAAGATACACAGATACACCAATATAATACATAATACAGTAATAATACTGCTATATCCTAATTACAGAGGAGAGCCACGTAATGTGCCATGTTACAACACTGTAGGTGTCTGTCTGTCTGCCTGCTTGTCTGTCTGTGTGTCTCCCTGCCTGTCTGTGTCCATCTCCTTCTGCTGTCTCTCTCCCTCTCTCTCTCACATTCTGTCTCCCTTTATCTCAATGTCTCTATCACTGTCTGTCTCTCTCTGTCTCTATCTGTGTCTCTCAGTCTGTCTCTCTCCAATCTCTGTCTCTCTCTGTCTCTAGCTCTCTGTATCTCTCTGTCTCTCGCTCTCTGTATCTCTCTGTCTCTCTCTGTCTCTCCGTCTCTATCTGTCAGTCTCTCTGTCTCTATCCGTCTCTCTCTCTGTCTATCCGTCTCTGTCTCTATCTGTCAGTCTCTCTGTCTCTATCCGTCTCTCTCTCTCTGTCTCTCTCTGTCTATCCGTCTCTGTCTCTATCTGTCAGTCTCCCTGTCTCTATCCGTCTCTCTTTCTCTCTGTCTCTCTCTCTGTCTCTCTCTCTGTCTCTCTCTCTGTCTCTCTCTCTGTCTCGTGCTCTAACCCCCCTCTCCATGTATTAGACAATTCTGATAAGTTTAGATACAGACAAAAACAGAAGAGACGTGTTAAATAATTAAACAGATATCATTGGAGTTGTGCTAATGTTCTTTAAAGAGTCAGTCGTACATACATTACACAATCAATATGGGGCCATAAACTCTTGTCTGCATCTTTATGGCACCATACTCCCTACATAGTGCACTACTTATGACCAGGGCCCGCACAGGGAATAGGGTGCCATTTAGGACACATCGCCAGTCAGGAGAGGGGAAGAAGCAGATAAATGAGTCAATTAATATCCCTGTGGATGCACATTACACCCCCCCCGCTCACCGCCAGGGACAAATGCGCCAAATATTGCCCATAATTCACTTCGCAATGAGGCGATCCGGCGTGCTGTACAATATCAGCTAGTCAAGACAAGTTGACGAATCTAACTTTGCGACAGAAGACTGGATGTAGGAACATTGCCCTATATTGGAAATGAAACACATTGTGTGGGATGGCTACACCTCTGGGCCTATCTTCTGTCTCTGTACAAGGTTCCCTGTGGRCATGATGATGTAATGCCTCACACTACAGAAACAGGACCCCCATGGACAGTTCTTCCTTCAAAACTAGCCTGGAATCCAAACTGATTTAAATGTATTGTTTATTCATTTAGTAGACGGTCTTATCCAGACCGACTTACAGTTAGTGCATCCATCTTAAAGGGGCAACCAGCAGTTGCGACATCCATTTTTGGTCTTATAAACTAATGATATGATTGTTGAAGAATATAACTWATAAAATGCCTCATGAGCTTTAGTTCAACGGTCATACTCCATCAGAACCCWAAATWTTTWGCTGGTTTTACTCCAATGTTTGTAAACAAAGAAAATGTAAACAAACCGTATATATGGTTAAACATGGTTAAAACTATAATGTTGATATAATGGATGGTCATTCGTTGCATCCATAACTCTGTCTATGAATTTTGAGAGTGGTTACATTTCTCCAGCCTCCATCCCTCAGCTTTTTACCAAAACAGGGGCGGGAGAGGCCACTTTGTTATCGTTTCTACTGCTGATTGCCACTTTAGGGTAGCTAGGTACGACACAYGCTCTATCAAGACAGACAGACTATTTTGGCAGTATTCAATCATGGTCACAACATTGTCATATGTTACATGTTAAATGCCTATAGGACACTGGACAGGCATACGTTGGAGGGTTGCTGGAGGCTAACACTGCCTCTCATATTACAATTGTTTTCCATTACATTTAGAGGWGGACAGAGATTCCCTCGGGCTGCATCCCAAATCGAACCCTATTCCCTATATCAAATCAAATCAAATGTATTTATATAGCCCTTCTTACATCAGCTGATATCTCAAAGTGCTGTACAGAAACCCAGCCTAAAACCCCAAACAGCAAGCAATGCAGGTGTAGAAGCACGGTGGCTAGGAAAAACTCCCTAGAAAGGCCAAAACCTAGGAAGAAACCTAGAGAGGAACCAGGCTATGAGGGGTGGCCAGTCCTCATCTGGCTGTGCCGGGTGGAGATTATAACAGAACATAGAACACTGGCCAAGATGTTCAAATTGTTCATAAATGACCAGCATGGTCAAATAATAATAATCACAGTGGTTGTGAGTGGTGGAGCAAGTCAGCACCTCCAGGAGTAAATGTCAGTTGGCTTTTCATAGCCGTCATGTAAGAAGTTCTCTACCGCTCCTGCTGTTCTCTTAGAGAGTTGAAAACAGCAGGTCTGGGACAGGTAGCACGTCCGGTGAACAGTCAGGTTCCATAGCCGGCAGGGAAGAACAGTTGCATCTACTACTAAAGGTCAATCAGATTTGTGAACATAATCCCTAGCTGTTGTATTGCCGCTTTCCATGTTGTCTGTAGCTTGTGAGGTGGTGGAACACTTGTTTGCTTTTATGAATTTTGTCTTGCTGCTTTTTTGTTCTATGTGCTCATGTCTGTA
>NW_019942569.1:135814-141238 GCF_002910315.2 Salvelinus sp. IW2-2015 | reverse complement strand
GCACCCTATTCCCTATATAGTGCACTACTTTAGACCAGGGCCCTATAGCACCCTATTCCCTATTATATACTGCGCTACTTTTGACCAGGGCCTCTATGGGGGATTCGACCAGACATCTCCCCTCTCATACTCTCTCCTGAATAATTCACTCACCACAGAGCAAAATAGCTTGAGTGGTGCTGTTGCTATTTCCACACACAGCGTTTTTTTAAATATATTTTACACAGGCTTTATCCAAAATGGAATCCCATTTCCTTTTTAATGCACTACTTTTGACCAGAGCCCACAAGGCTCTAGTGCATACTATATAGGGAATAGGGTACCATTTAGGATGTYCACACAGAGACAACCCACTTTACCTTTAATGGGAAATAGCCTATCCCTGTTTCTTGATGATGCAAGATATTTATGTGCCAATTGTAAAACTGCAATTCAGTGCTACTTGAATTTAATCTCATTTTCCTTGAGAAATTTATATATTTATATATATTTATAGCCTAACAACAAATAAGTTATACAGTATCCATGTGTTAATAATTCTGCATTTTAACTTTCAAAGTAAAGATATTTGAGATTGCAATTAGTTTAAAAAAAATGATTTTGGAACACAAAGCGGGTGTCATAAATGTATCCTACATTGCCATAACTGTATCGTGATATAAATCAAATAATTATGATCACGTAAAAGGCACCAAAGGTGTTTATTTTTAACAGTTTTGGGGCTCATTTTGTCCAATAAAAAAAAAATACTTAAATAAAGCTGGTAGAATGTAGGTGTCTGTAGGCTATAAAACCAAAGTCAGATCGATGATAATGGGCCATGAAAATAGTGAAACTAACGATCAAATGTAGCTGATTTATGGGCGCGAACAGATTTTTTTTTAAAGGCAACTTTTTATGAATATCATGCTACATAGATAGAAATTATATTGTTCATCAAAAGTCAATGCATTACAATGGTCAAATGACAACGAACGGAAACATATATTTTACATGTTTAGAGAACCGTTAACTCTGCGGCACCCATCCACGCGACCGTTTTATCACAGCGCGCGGGCAATGAAGGTGCACGCTCGTGACTGCTTGTCGTTTKAAAAAATAACTGAATTCCAAAAACTCGTAAACAAGGTACAAAAACTTCACTTCGACCATAAATATTTCAGTGACACGACTCGCCTAATCCAAACTAAACACACAGAACCTGCAACTACTAACCTTTCTGCTGCTTGAAGGACTGTATGGAGCCCGAGTGATGCACCATAGTGTCGTTTGTTTGTTGATTATTATTCCCCCACCCCCCCGTAAATACTATTCCGTATTTCGTAAAAGCAAGGTTACCGAATAGGGAAACTATGGTGGGATTGCGTAGGTGTTCTCGCAGCTACCATCCATGCCCAGTAGACTACAGTCATCACAGCAGCGATATCTAAAGCGATGCGGTAACCACAACAACACCTGTACCGAGTACCGTCCCCTCCGCATGCTCCTCATCCGTGGCTGTTGTCATGGTAACGAACCGGAGGGGAGGTCCGGTGATGGCAGTGGTTCCTTCTCTTCACCCCCTTTGCACGGACACAGCTGACCTGGTTCTGAATTTAGGCTAAATTGTCAGTATAAATGGCCAGTCTTTTGAAAATAACAATACAAAATCATGTCAATTTTCCTTGGTATAAGATTATCATTCATCCTTAGGGTCTACCACTGTCATCACACCATCAATGACTTATTGTCTCTCCTGACTGGCACCATTACCTGAGGGGAACTTATTTTTAATAAGACTTGTGAGATAGTTGTGAAAGGTTGGACTGAGATAGATGGCCAGAGCCTATATGGCTTTGAGACAGTTACTTGCTATTCAAGAGGCTGGAGTTTCCTCAGGCTGGTCACAGAGTAAACCAGGTTTGACAGAGACATTAGAGGCTAGAGTTTCCTCCGGCAGGTCACAGAGTAAACCAGGTTTGACAGAGACATTAGAGGCTGGAGTTTCCTCAGGCTGGTCACAGAGTAAACCAGGTTTGACAGAGACATTAGAGACTAGAGTTTCCTCAGGCTGGTCATAGAGTAAACCAGGTTTGACAGAGACATTAGYGGCTAGAGTTTCCTCAGGCTGATCACAGAGTAAACCAGGTTAGACAAAGACATTGGAGGTTAGAGTTTCCTTGGGCTGATCACAGAGTAAACCAGGTTTGACAGAGGCATTGGAGGTTAGAGTTTCCTCAAGCTGGTCACAGAGTAAACCAGGTTTGACAGAGGCATTAGAGGCTGGCTATGAGCCTGTGAGAAAAACTTCCATGCAATCAATACTGTCTTGGCTAGGGCTACAGCTAGGCTAAGGCTGAGGTACCTACTTCTGGTGGTGCTGACACACACACTTCCCTCCTCCCGAGGAGCTTCTAGTGGGAGGAGAGAGAACAGTAATATAATCTATTCTCATGAACTAGATTCTATTCATTCTCATGAACTAGATTCTAGTCATTCTCATGGACTAGATTCTATTCATTCTCATGGACTAGATTCTATTCATTCTCAGTGAGAAATGAATAGAATTCAGTCCCATGAGAATGAATAGAATTCTAGTCCATGAGAATGAATGAATTTAGTCGTGAGAAGGAATAGAATCTAGTCCGTGAGAATGAATAGAATCTAGTTCATGAGAATGAATAGAATTAGTCAGTGAGAATGAATAGAATCTAGTCTGAGGAATGAATAGGAATTAGTCCGTGAGAATGAATAGAATCTAGTCCGTGAGAATGAATAGAATCTAGTCCATGAGAATGAATAGAATCTAGTCCATGAGAATGAATAGAATCTAGTCTGTGAGAATGAATAGAATCTAGTCCGTGAGAATGAATAGAATCTAGTTTCATGAGAATGAATAGAATCTAGTCATGAGAATGAATAGAATCTAGTCATGAGAATGAATAGAATCTAGTCCTGATAGAATGAATAGAATCTAGTCCGATGAGAATGAATAGAATCTAGTCCATGAGAATGAATAGAATCTAGTCATGAAATGAATAGAATCTAGTCAGTGAGAATGAATAGAATCTAGTCCATGAGAATGAATAGAACTTAGTCCATGGAGAATGAATAGAATCTAGTCTCATGAGAATGAATGCAATTCTAAGTCATGAGAATGAATAGAATCTTAGTCCGTGAGAATGAATAGAATCTAGTCTGTGATGAAGAATGCACTAATGAAGAAATCTAGTCCGTGAGAATGAATATCAAGTCCGAGATGATATCTGTTCATGAGATGAATAGAATCTAGTCAGTGGATGAATAGAATCTAGTTGCATGAGAATGATAGATCTAGTCCGTGAGAATGAATAGAATCCTAGTCCGTGAACTGAATGAATAGATAGTATAATAGCTAGTCCATGAGAATGAATACGAATCTAGTCCTGAGACATGAAAAGCATCTAGTCTAGAATGATAGAATATATAGAATAGCATCTAGTCGTGCAGATGGAATAGAATCTAGTTCATCGAGAATGCAATAGATCTAGTCAGTGAGAAGTTGAATAGGAAGTCTGAGATGATAGCTCTAGTTCCATGAGAGAATGTGATAAGAATAGTCATGAATGAAGTAACTGTCAGAATGAGACATAGCAGATCATGAGATGACTAGAATTAGCATGAAGAATGAATAGATCTATCTAGGTGCGTCGGAGAATGGAGATATAGAGGAAGGATCTATCAGTTAGAGTCTCCATGAGAATGAAAATAGAATCATAGTCCATGAGATTCATAGATTTAGTCGGATGAATAGAACTAGTCGTGAGAATGAATAGAATCTAGTCTGTGGAAGAAACATCGGAGATATAGAATCTCTAGTCCGTGAGAAGGAATAGAATCTAGTCACGTGAGAGGACATAGAATTTCTAATGTCCATGAAAGAATGAATTAGAATCTAGTCCATGAGAATGAATAGAATCTCTAAGCTAGTGAGATCGAATAGAATCTAGTCCATGAGAATGAATAGAATCTAGTCCTATGAGAATGAATAGAATCTAGTCCATGAGAATGAATAATAATCTAGATACTGTGAGAATGAAGAGAATCTAGTCTGTGAGAAGGAGATGAGATCTTTAGTCAGTGAGAAGGAATGAAAGAATCTAGTCATGAGAAAAGAATAGATCTAGTCCGTAGAGAATGAATAGAATCTAGTCCGTGAGAATGATATAATCTAGTCCGTGAGAATGAATAGAATCTAGTCCGTGAGAATGAATAGAATCTAGTCCGTGAGAATGAATAGAATCTTAGTCGCTGAGAATGAATAGAATCTAGTCCGTGATAATGAATAGAATCTAGTCCATGAGAATGAATAGAATCTAGTCCATGAGAAATGAACTAGAATGAATATAGTCTGTGAGAATGAATAGAATCTAGTCTGAGAATGAATAGAATCTAGTCCAGTGAGAATGAATAGAATCTAGTCTGTGAGAATGAATAGAATCTAGTCCATGAGAACTGAATAAGAATCTAGTCCATGGGAATGAATAGAATCTAGTCCATGAGAATGAATAGAATCTAGTCCATGAGAATGACTAGAATCTAGTTCATGAGAATGAATAGAATCTAGTTCATGAGAATAGATTATATTACTGTTCTCTCTCTCTCATAGAAGCTCCTCGGGAGGGGGAAGTGTGTGTGTCAGCACCACCAGAAGTAGGTACCTCAGCTTAGCCTAGCTGTAGCCCTAGCCAAGACAGTATTGATTGCATGGAAGTTTTTCTCACAGGCTCATAGCCAGCCTCTAATGCCTCTGTCAAACCTGTCTCTGTGTGTTACCTCTCTCGTCGTCTAAGCCCAAGGAAACTCTAACCTCCAATGTCTTTGTCTAACCTGGTTTACTCTGTGATCAGCCTGAGGAAACTCTAAGCCCTTGTATCATGTCTCTGTCAAACTGGTTTACTCTATGACCAGCCTGAGGAAACTCTAGTCTCTAATGTCTCTGTCAAACCTGGTTTCTCTTGTGACCAGCCTGAGAAACTCCAGCCTCTTGAATAGCAAGTAACTGTCTCAAAGCCATATAGGCTCTGGCCATCTATCTCAGTCCAACCTTCACAACTATCTCACAATTCTTGATGTAAGATGGCGCACTTGGGCGCAGACGTGGAACAAATGTGGTTTGTAAACAGTCGTTTTAGGTGCGCCGAGGGTGGGTGAACTTAGTATTCCGAGGTCGCTTAGGAAAGATAAGTGAATGTTGCGCTGGGGGAGTTATGCATTTGCGAATGTTTTAGCTTGGGATTTGTTACTGCGCTGCCCTTGGACTGTTTGGATACCGTGTTCAACCAGTGCAAAGAATTTCTTCATATGGAGGGTCATCTATTTTCTATAATGTGTTTCACTTGTTCTGGTAACTATATCTCAACGGTATGAGAATGGTGTTTGGTGTGGAATATGATTGGGGATTAG
>NW_019942569.1:125636-131613 GCF_002910315.2 Salvelinus sp. IW2-2015 | reverse complement strand
ATCTAGTCCATGAGAATGAATAGAATTGTCTGGGACTAGATTCTATGAATTTAGATTCTAGATATCTAGATTCTGTTGTCTATTCTATGTCTTATAAAACACAAGGAGATAAAGGAAGATATATATTATAAATCATGGGAGTTCACGTCCTGCTTAAGGTAAAAAGAACAGCTGCTCTTAGATTTTACTGCAGTGTATTATAATAATAGTTTCATAATGATATAAAATGTAGAAGCCTAAAATCCCTGCATTGTTATATACAGTTTTTATGAAATTAAAGATGACCCCGGAGAACTTCTTAGAGAAAGTGAATTATTATTAATAAAATGACTTTTTTTAAAAAGCATTATTTCTTAATGTAATAAAACACCAGAGGTTTTTTTTACATGCAAAATTATTCTTACATAAAATCTCATGTGTAACAGTATCTCCTGAAATTTGGCAGAATGTCAAAGACCATTTTCACACGTTTCTATATTGAGTCCATTATAAACCATACAAGGACAACAATATTTTTTATCTTTCTCTCTAACTCATATTCTTTCATTTCCATTTCATTGTTACATCATTCAACACTAAACACACAATAGAAGATAATTATAATAGATTATCACCGGCAGAATAAGATTCCTGTTTTAGAGGATGAAAACACCGAAGATTCTTACAGTACAATCATATTCGACAATGAAAGCTACGGTATGTCGGCAAGCCAAGGTTATTGGTCTTATCTCATCGTCAACCGGCACAGCAGCAGACAATCACAAGTCCAGTCTGCCTCCATTCACTTGTTATCATAGGTTATACGCGGACCATAAAATATGTTTTACTACTCGCAATGGAGAGGCAAGATATACATACCAGTCAAACGTTTGGTCACACCTACTCATTCAAGGTTTTATTTTTTTTATTTTTTTTTCATGTTTTACTATTTTCTACATTGTAGAATAATAGTGAAGACATCAAAACTATGAAATAACACATATGGAATCACGTAGTAACCAAAAAAGTGTTAAACAAATCAAAATATATTTCATGTTTTTCAAAGTAGCCACCCTTTGCCTTGATMACAGCTTTGCACATGATTCCATGTGTGTTATTTCATAGTTTTGATGTCTTCACTATTTTTCCACAACGTAGAAAACTGTAAAAATYAAGAAAAACCCTGGAATGAGTAGGTGTGTCCAAACTTTTGACTGGTACTGTATTTCTGATTCCATTTCATTGGAATTTTTGTGATTGGTCAACTACCAGAGAATCAGGTACCCCTTGTCCATATAATCATATTATATGGACAAGGGGTACCTGATATCCAGGCTGTATCACAACCGGCCGTGATTGGGAGTTTCATAGGGCGGTGCACGCTCCTACTCTGAGACGCTTTGTGAATAGGTCTGTAAGCTACAACAGTAGGCCTTGGATTGAATCATTGTCTCTCTGTGGTTTGGATAGTGGTCTGTTGTCTCTAGTCCCAGACAGAAATACCATCTGGTCTCCTGACAGCAGGCTCTCTCTCTCTCTCTATGTCTCTCCCTCTCTCTCTCCCTCTCTCTCTCTCCTTTCGGGTCAATAAATAAATGACTAGCTCTTCAATGGTGACTTTATAAATATGTAGATCCTCTATTTCTGTGTCAATGTTCAGATCTGATGTAGGTCAACAAGACATATCTTCAGTGGGGGCTACTGTAGCCTGTTTTACGTTAAGGAATAGTGCCATCTTGTGGTGGCTGTGATGAACACCATGCATCTCCATTTGTGGTGGTGGTGGTGATCTCTTGTGGYCAGATCTAGGTGTAGTTTCTAACCAAATTATTTTAGTTCTGGGTTTATCGAGATGAACAGTTTTTGGGCACCGTTTGTCACCGTTATAGGGCAATTATGTATTGTTTAGTGTTTTGTTGTGTTGTCTAGTGGCTTTGCTGGCGAGCATCGAAAATTGAATGATAGTAAAAAGCTTTGTGGAAAAAATGCCAACTCGGCTCCATCTTTCATTGAATCAGATGGCTCACTCATCACAAAGCCCACTGATATTGCCAACTACTTTAATTACTTTTRCATTGGCAAGATAAGCAAACATAAGGATGACATGCCAGCAACAAACGTTGACACCACACATCCAAGTATATCTGACCAAATTATGAAAGACAAGAATTGTACTTTTGAATTATGTAAAGTCAGTGTGGAAGAGATTAAAAAAAACATTTTGTCTATCAACAATGACAAGCCACCGGGGTCTGGCAATCTAGATGGAAAATTACTGAGGATAATAGCAGACGATATTGCCACTCCTATTTGCCACATCTTCAATTTAAGCCTTCGAGAAAGTGTTCAGCCGTGTGGTCAGGTGCCACAAAAATACTTAGGAAAATTGCAATTGGCTCAGAACAGTGCAGCACGGCTGGCCCTTGAATGTACACAGAGAGATAATATTAATAATATGCATGTCGGGGCCTCCCGGGTGGCGCAGTGGTCTAGAGCAGTGCTAGCTGCGCCACCAGAGTCTCTAGGTTCGCGCCCAGGCTCTGTCGCAGGCGGCCGCGACCGGGAGGTCCGTGGGGCGACGCACAATTGGCCTAGCGTCGTGGTAGTGGTGGAGTAGGAGCCTGAGGGCACACAGTGTGTTGTGAAATCTGTGAATGTATTGTAATGTTTTTTTAAATTGTATAAACTGCCTTAATTTTGCTGGATCCCCCATAAAGAGTAGCTGCTGCCTTGGCAACCACATTATTTTGGGGAGCTTGCCCCACCAAGATTTACATGCTAAAATAGCCACTGCAAATGGCAGTACTCTATTATTGGTCTCACGCAATGATTTCACATGCATCTGGGCTCCAKCATTCAGAGGCAACTGGATTCTTCCATCAGGAATGAAAAGTGATTGGATACATATTGGATACATTAGCTGAGATGGGAATGCATCGGAGAGTAAAACAAGTGCAGGGAATATATTAAGAAACTCAAACAAGAATATAAAAAGATAAAAGACCACAACAACAAAAGTGGATCCGACACGCAAAACACACCGGTGGTTCGACATTGTCGGCGCTGTGCTGGGATGCAGACCAGTGATGTCTAGTCAGGGGACGCTGGATTCAACATTACTGACAGAAATATAACAGGAGGGGGATGAATGAGAAAATTGGAAGCTGGGGATGATTAGGTGGCCATGATGGTATGAGAGCCGGATTGGGAATTTAGCCGGGACACCAGGGTTAACACCCCTACACTTACAATAAGTGCCATGGGTCCTTTGGGGACCACAGAGAGTCAGGACCCCTGTTTAACGTCCCATCCGAAAAACGGCAATGTCCCCAATCACTGCCCTGGGYCATTGGGYTATTTTTTTTAGACCAGAGGAAAGAGCACCTCCTATTGGCCCTCCAAAACCACTTCCAGCAGCATCTGGTCTCCAATCCAGGGACTGACCAGGACCAACCCTGGTTAGCTTCAGAGGCAACCCAGCAGTGATATGGTATGCTGTGGTATGCTGCTGGCCACTCCGAGCAGCAATGATCAGCACGGTAAAACTTTGTTTTNTATTTTTTTTAGACCAGAGGAAAGAGCACCTCCTATTGGCCCTCCAAAACCACTTCCAGCAGCATCTGGTCTCCAATCCAGGGACTGACCAGGACCAACCCTGGTTAGCTTCAGAGGCAACCCAGCAGTGATATGGTATGCTGTGGTATGCTGCTGGCCACTCCGAGCAGCAATGATCAGCACGGTAAAACTTTGTTTTAGCCAAATGACTATCTAGCTAGCTACAAATGTCTTCAGCGTAGCTAGCTGTAACGTGTGAGTCTACTTCTCAGAACCCRCTCTCTGGTCCTGGGACTTATGACGCAGTTGGCTTTTTTAGCAAGTCCGCTGAACAGGTCAGGGTTCCAATGGAAACAGGATGCACCTGAGGTCAATTTTGAGTCTCATAGCAAAGGCTCTGAAAACTTAGGTAAATAAGAAGCAATAAACTTCTTAAACATGTAATCATTAAACACGATTACTTGTGTTGATTTTAAATGTAGGAAATAAAGAGTAGGTATACTACGATTTTAACACTTTTATTAAACAATCAAATTGGTCGAACATAGATTGTAGTAAGGTATTCAGCTTCCACAGGGCAATGGCAATTCACTTTCGGGAGAGGGACACAAAGGTGGAACCTTGTATCCTGTCTCTCCATAACAGGACTTGGCCTGTTACAGAGGAACTGGAAAGACTGCTGAAATGTGGAAGTTATATTGGGTGTCTGTAAATTATGGAACACAGTGGAAGTGGGTCCAGACAGCGAGTCCAGACAACGGGTCTAGACAGAGGGTCCAGACAGTGGGTCCAGACAGTGAGTCCAGACAGCAGGTCCAGACAACAGGTCCAGACAGCGGGTCRAGACAGCGGTTTGTTCCAGCAGCCGGCCAAGATCCACTCCACACCCAACCCCGCTGCTAACACAAGCAGCACCTGAGCCAGTCGAGCCATTGCCAGTGCTGCAGACAGCCCAGTGCTCTCCAGTGCTGCAGACAGTCCAGCAAGTACCAGAGCTGCTCCACCCTGCTCAACCTCAACCTGCAGACTGTAAGCCAGACCAGCAGCCACTGGTGCCTGAACCAGCAACCCAACCGACACTCCTGCTAGCTTACCACTGTTGCCTATGCTAGTTGGCCCTGTATATAGTATGCTATGCTAGCCCCTCTGCTAGCCCCTGTACATAGTGTGACTATTGTGTGCCATGTTCTGCCTATTAGCCCAGTGCTATTAGCCACTATATGCTACTGCTTAGCCATCACTGCTGTTATTCCGATGCTGCTTATATCGAATTTGTTTTATGGATAGCCTATAGCACTGCTATTTTTTTTTTACTGCTACTACTGCTAGCCTGTATTGCTATACTGCTATTAAGCTCCCATTACACTGTGTACTACTGCTTTGTACTACTGCTAGCATAGCATTGTTAGAATTGTTAGAATTCATTAGCCTGCTATTACTGCTGTGTGCTACTGCTAGCATAGCATTGTTAGAATTACACAACACACACACACACACACACACACACACACACCCACACACACACACACACACACACACACACACACACACACACACACACACACACACACACACACACACACACACACACACACCCGAACAGGACAGACACACACACACACACACACACACCGAACAGACAGACAACACACACACACAGCAAACAGACAGACACACACACACAGCAAAACAGACAGGCACACAACACACACACACCGAACAGACAGACACACACACAACCGAACAGACAGACACACACACACACACACACACACACACAGCAAAACAGACAGACACACACACACAGCAAACAGACCGGCACACACACACACAGCAACCAAAGAAGGGGAGACTAGTAGTCGTGTTAGTGGTTGTCTGTAGTTAACAGGAGAAATTAAGATAATGTATTACACAGGCAGTAATAGCAGGCTAATGAACGATAACAATTCTAACAATGCTATGCTAGCAGTAGCACACAGCAGTAATAGCAGGCTAATGAATCTAACAATTCTAACAATGCTATGCTAGCAGTAGCACACAGCAGTAATAGCAGGCTAATGAACGATAACAATTCTAACAATGCTATGCTAGCAGTAGTACACAGCAGATATGCAGGCTAATGAACGATAACAATTCTAACAATGTATGCTAGCAGTAGTACAGAGCAGTAATAGCAGGCTAATGAACGATAATAATTCTAACAATGCTATGCTAGCAGTAGCACACAGCAGTAATAGCAGGCTAATGAACGATAATAATTCTAACAATGCTATGCTAGCAGTAGCACACAGCAGTAATAGCAGGCTAATGAATTCTAACAATTCTAACAATGCTATGCTACAGTAGTACACAAGCAGTAGTCACAGTGTAATGGGAGCTTAATAGCAGTATAGCAATACAGGCTAGCAGTAGTAGCAGTAAAAAAAAATAGCAGTGCTATGGC
>NW_019942569.1:114582-124810 GCF_002910315.2 Salvelinus sp. IW2-2015 | reverse complement strand
TCTAAGCCAATTCGCCGGATCCACCTTTCATTTCCATTGTTTGTCTGTCTTCCCTCACCACCTTGGTTTCAATTCCTCAATTACATTGTTGTGTATAAACCCCTCTGTTTTCCCCCATTGGTCCTTGTCCGGAATTATGTCTTCTTGTAGTGCTTGTGAGTACGTTATGCTGGTGGATTACCGGTTTTGTTTGACCCATTCATTTATTGATTCTGTTACTGTGGTTTTTATGTTTATTAACGACACGTCTGTAAATCCGTATTCGCTCTCCTGCGCCTGACTTCTCTGCCGCCAGTACGCACCACGTTACACTTGACATTAGGTCTGTGGCTGGAGCTGGGAGACAAACGGGTATGTTGCCAGGGATGTCTATGAGATGGCCTGGTTTGTCACCCTGCTATCATTTTATTTATTTAACCTTTATTAACTAGGCAAATCAGTTAAGAAACAAATATATTAACAATGACGGACCTAACCCCGGCCAACCCCTAATAATGATGAGGCTTCTAAATATTATAGTGTACTGTAAAAACTTCTAAATCTATTAGTGTACTGTAAAATATCTAAATCTATTAGTGTACTGTAAATCTTGTCTCCAAATTGTACATGCTATACTGCAATCGCACGCCTTAAACAGCAACAACAACGGTTACTTTGATTAGCTGAGTCAGGCATCAAGGGAAGTAGTCATTAGAAGTGATCGTGGCTAATGTATTTAATTGAAACCTACTAAATATTTGATCAGTGGGAAAGATTGCAGTACTTTTATTCATGTATGCCACAAAGAGTTGCTTTTGAAGCCTGATTATAAAACCAGGGCTCGTATTCACAAAGCATTTCCACAGTAGGAATCTGGATCTAGGATCAGCCCCCCCCCCTGTCCGTATAATGATGAGCTAAAAGACATAACTGAATCCTAGATCAGCTCTCCCACCTTCTTGAGACACTTGTGAATATGTGCCCTGATAAAACTAGGTCCCCATTGTCCACCATTAGTGTCAAGTATCATCAGCTTTTATCAGCGTGCCGAGGAATTTTAAACAGATGTTAAAAAATGCATGAGGTCCAGCCAGCAAGCCAGCAACATGAGAGGGAGAGAAAAGACTGGAGTAGCATTTTTATGATCTACTAACGGTTTGTTTTCCCCAAAAATTTGACTTAAACTTCAAACCACAAAGGGCTCAAAGATAAGTTCGCCCCCCCCCCTTCTCTTTAAGATGTATGAGATTTAAAGGAGAGTATGCCTTGTTAAGTTTGGAATGTTAAACTAACAAAGAGGCGCAGGGCGACAGGTAGCCTAGTGTGTTAGAGCGTTGTGCCAGTAACCGAAAGATTGTAAGATTGAATCCCCGAGCTGACAAGGTAAACATCTGTCGTTCTGCCCCTGAACAAGACAGTTAACCCACTGTTCCTAGGCCGTCATTGTAAATAAGAATTTGTTCTTATTAATAACTTACTTGCCTGGTTAAATAAAGAAAGAGCAAACTCCTGAAGTACCCTGAAGACTGGAGTTCTTGGAAGCACCACAGTGTGAGTGTGTGTGTATAAACAATAGAGAACAAAACCATCTGCCTTTGTTAAAGGCTCAAAAGCTGATTGGTTTATTATACTGTGATACCTCCCTTCCAGAGTCATGTCTTCAGGAGTGGCAGCAGCCTCTGCTGGAGGAGAAGGAAGACTCGGCCAGGCTCCATAACGACAGGAGTGGCAGGCAGCCTCTGCAGGAGGAGAAGGCCCAGGCTCCATAACGACCAGGAGTGGCAGCAAACCTCTGCTGCAGAGGAAGGCCCAGACTCCATAAGGACCAGGGGAGGCAGGCAACGTGTCCTTCCCCAGCCACGGCCCTGTCTGAAGCCACTCCTCATCCTGGAGTTCCTCCCTGGCTAGCAGCCTTCACACTGGAGACGCTGAGACAGATTCACGACTCTGTGTGAGTGAGTCGCTCATACTGCACGTCAGACCTCCGACAACATATCTCTTGCATAAACCTCTCTCTGTGCAGGTCCAGGAAGTTTTGGTTATCATTGTACAGGAGCTAAGACTGGTAGTTTCTCACAGATATCTGACTGTCACAGTGGGACTTGTCTCTTATCATTAGTGTTCTATAAACTTTCCTCTGTAGCCAAAGCATAATCCAGGTATAGTCAGTAATAATCCAGTATATCAGATATAGTCTAGTATATCCGACATATCCAGGTATAATCCAAATATAGTCCAGGTATAATCCAGATATTAGTCCAAGAATATAGTCCAGGTATAATCCAGGTATAGGTCCAGATATAGTCCAGTTATGTTCAGGTATAGTCCAGGTATAATCCAGATATAGTCCAGATATAGTCCAGGTATAGTTCAGATATAGTCCAGGTATAATCCAGATATAGTCCAGATATAGTCCAGGTATAATCCAGATATAGTCCAGGTATAATGCAGATATTTCAGTAAGTCCAGATATAGTCAGAAGTCAGATATAGTCCAGATATAAATCCAGATAGTCCAGATATAGTTCAGATATAGTCCAGGATAAGTCCAGATAGTCCAGGTATAGTCCAGACATAGTGCCAGATATAGTCCAGATATGTCCAGGTATAGTCCAGATATAGTCCAGATATAGTCCAGGTATAGTCCAGAATATTGTCCAGAATGAATGTCCGGAATTAGTCCAGGATAGTCCAGATAGGCTATAGTCCAGGTAATAGTTCCAGATATAGTCCAGGTATAAGTCCATATAGTCCAAGATATAGTCCAGTATAGTCCATGTATAGTCCAGATATAGTCCAGATATAGTCCAGGTATAGTCAGATTAGTCCAGTGTCAAAGCATTGTCAGGTATGGGTTAACGTTGAGAATATGTAAAAAAAAATAAAGTTGATTTGCATTTTGTTCATTTGAAATGCAAAGAAAAACACTGCCCTGGTAATAGGTTAAACATGATTTGAATACTGCTCATAGGTTTATAAGACATGAATACTGGTCATAGGTTACTATAGGAATAAATACGGTCATAGGTTACTATAGGACATAAATACTGGTCATAGTTAATATAAGACATGAATACTGGTCATAGTTTACACAACAGACTACAGGTCATAGGTTAACACAGGACATGAATAACTGTCATAGGTTAACACAGGACATGAATACTGGTCATAGTTAACACAGGACAAAATACTGGTCATGGTTAACACAGGACATGAAAACTGGTCATAGTTAACACAGGACATGAATACTGGTCATAGGTTAACACAGGACATAATACTGGTCATAGTTAACACAGGACATGAAAACTGGTCATAGGTAACAACAGGACATGAATACTGGTCATAGGTTAACACAAGACATGAATACTGTATAGGTAATGAATACTGGTCAACCATCAAAACATAGTATTGTTCTGATAGCCTAATGATGATGACTTTGTGATGTGGATGACAGTGAGACTATCCTTTCTGTGTGTGTGTGTGTGTGTGTTGTGTCTGTGTGTGTGTGTGTGTGTGTGCGTACAACACCCCCATCATCACCATCATCAGCACATCAGAGGTAGCTATAGACAGCAGCAAAATCAAATCTCTGACAGAGATGACTTGCCTCAGTAGCTTCCTGTTTTGGTCTAGCTGTCTACAAGGACATTTAGTGAGAAAGCTTCTGCCCTGTTCAATTATTTCTCCAAGCTGCTGGTAAAAATTTACCATATCAGCAAATTGCTGCTGTTGCTATCTGCTGCTGAGTGCTTTTCTGAAGAAGGTAGGGCGTCGATAGTAATGTATTTTAAAACTCCTGATTATACTGCGTGTTTCGTCATGAGTGATGCTGGTTTCATGATTTTCTACTTTGAGGGTGAAAAAGAGCGCCACCACGTGGTGGTCTCTGATGGAGGTGCCGGGTTTGGATTCTAGGTGCAGCTGTCCCAGAGTCCCAGTTTATCAGGAGGCTGATAATGGCCCGCAGGAGACAGGGATACAGCATACACTTTATTACCACAGCAAACAGGACAGACACACACCACACACACAACACCACACACACACACACCACACAACACACACACACACACACACACACACACAACACCACACACCCAACACACAACACACACACAACCACACACACACAACACACACACCCACCACACCGAACAGGACAGACACACACACACCACACCACACACACACACCGAACAGACAACACAACACAACAACAGCAAACAACAGACACACACACACAGCAAAACAGACAGGCACACACACACACACACCGAACAGACAGACCAACACACCACACCGAACAGACAGACACCACACACACACACACACACACACCAGCAAAGACACAGACACACACACACAGCAAACAGACCGGCACACAACACACACAGCAACCAAAGAAGGGAGACAGTAGTACGTGTTAGTGGTTGTCTGTAGTTACAGGGAGAAATTAAGATAATGTATTACACAGCAGTAATAGCAGGCTTAATGAACGATAAACATTCTAACAATGCTATGCTAGCGTAGCACCACAGCAGTAATAGCAGGCTAATGAATTCTAACAATTCTAACAATGCTATGCTAGCAGTAGCACACAGCAGTAATAAGCAGGCTAATGAACGATAACAATTCTAACAATGCTATGCTAGCAGTAGTTCACACAGTAATGCAGGCTAATGAACGATAATACAATTCTAACAATGTTATGCTAGCAGTAGTCACAGAGCAGTAATAGCAGGCTAAATGAACGATAATAATTCTAACAATGCTATGCTAGCAGTAGCACACAGCAGTAATAGCAGGCTAATGAACATACATACGTGTGTCTGTCTGTTTGCTGTGGTAATAAAGTGTATGCTGTATCCCTGTCTCCTGCGGGCCATTATCAGCCTCCTTAAACTGGGACTCTGGGACAGCTGCACCTAGAATCCAAACCCGGCACCTCCATCAGAGACCACCACGTGGTGGCGCTCTTTTTCACCCTCAAAGTAGAAAATCATGAACACAGCATCACTCATGACGAACACACGCAGTATAATCAGGAGTTTTAAATACATTACTATCGACGCCCTACCTCTTCAGAAAGCACTCAGCAGCAGATAGCAACAGCAGCAATTTGCTGATATGGTAAATTTTACCAGCAGCTTGGAGAAATAATTGAACAGGGCAGAAGCTTTCTCACTAAATGTCCTTGTAGACAGCTAGACCAAAACAGGAAGCTACTGAGGCAAGTCATCTCTGTCAGAGATTTGATTTGCTGCTGTCTAGATAGCTACCTCTGATGTGCTGATGATGGTGATGATGGGGGTGTTGTACGCACACACACACACACACACACACACAGACACACACACACACACACAAGAAAGGATAGTCTCACTGTCATCCACATCACAAAGTCATCATCATTAGGCTATCAGACAATACTATGTTTTGATGGTTGACCAGTATTCATTAACCTATAACCTGTCTCTTATACACATCTAGATGTGTATAAGAGACAGGTGGAAGTGGGTCCAGACAGCGAGTCCAGACAACGGGTCTAGACAGAGGGTCCAGACAGTGGGTCCAGACAACGGGTCTAGACAGAGGGTCCAGACAGTGGGTCCAGACAACGGGTCCAGACAGAGGGTCCAGACAGTGGGTCCAGACAGCGAGTCCAGACAACCGGTCTAGACAGAGGGTCCAGACAGTGGGTCCAGACAGTGAGTCCAGACAGCAGGTCCAGACAACAGGTCCAGACAGCGGGTCTAGACAGCGGTTTGTTCCAGCAGCCGGCCAAGATCCACTCCACACCCAACCCCGCTGCTAACACAAGCAGCACCTGAGCCAGTCGAGCCATTGCCATGGTGTTAAGGGTTATACTTGGGCTGTCCCTGATAAAGTATCATGGAACACTAGTGGAAGTGGGTTCAGAAGCGAGTCCAGACACGTTGGTGTCGATAGACAGGGTCCACGACAGTGGGTCAGACAACGGTCTCGACAAGGTCAGACAGTGGTTCAGACAACGGGTCCAGACAGAGGGTCAGACAATGGGTCCAGACAAGGAGTTCCAGACAACCGGTCTACCGACAGAGGGTCGCAGACAGTGGGTCATACAGTGAGTCCGACAGCAGGTCCAGACAACAGGTCAGACAGCGGGTCCAGACATGCGGTTTGTTCCAGCAGCGGCCAACGATCCACTCCACACCCAAACCTGCTAACAACACAAGCGCACCTGAGCCAGTCGACGCCATTGCCAGTGCTGAGCACACAGCCAGTTGGCTGCCTCCAGTGCTGCACGATCCAGATCAAGCAAGTACCAGCGCCTTCGCTCCACCTCAACTGCTACTAAGCCTCAACCTGAAACTAGAACTGGAGCCAGCATGCAGCTACCTAAGTCGCCGCCATTTGTTGCCCAGAATAGAGCAAGTCAACCCCACAAAAGAATGATGTTTCCACGTACACTCCTGCTTAGCTTACCATTGTTGTTCCTTTGCAAACGTTGAGCCTTCTGGGGTGATGTATTATGCTTTATGGGCTGACTGCTCTACGCCCTCAATTGCTAGCTCCTGTAAACTCAGTGTCTTCGTTACTTATCTGAATACGCTGGACGGACTAAGTTGGCATGTTGATTTAGCTCAGACCACGCTCGCTATTAAGCACACTATAAGACCAAAATGAGCCTATTCGCATTTAGTCATTGTTCTCAGACTGGTTATCTCCAACCACTCAGCCTTCTTCGCTCATTATTCGTAATTTGTTTATGGATGCCTATGCACGCTGATATATTATACAGTTTATTGTGTTATACTGCTACGAGCAAACTTCAGTCATCCCACTGGGCTCTGGGACATGCCTGTATGGTACAGCTGCTTGGAAGCTGAGCACGCAGTGGGTACACTTTGTTGTACGACCTGTGCGCTGCATTGTGTATATCTTACCTGCTAATATAATAGCATCGTTTTCAGACACTCTTGTTAGAAGTACCGACTGATATGTGTGTCTGCTCTTACTTACTGCTGTGTGCTAATATGTAGCATTTTCGTTTGAGTATCTTTAGAATGTAGTAGCTCCCGAGCTCCTTTCAGGTCATTGACCAGGTCCTGTCTAGCCCGTTGTACAGTATCTTTTCTGGGTTGATACTCCGCTTCTGTGTGTCTCTCACTTGAGTCTTAGCATTCAGCATTGTGATGCAGATTATTATCGTCTCCAATGAGGTGAGAATTGCCTGCTGCATTGGAGCCCACCAGTGGAGCCTCTGTACTTGCTAGCATAAGCACTTGAGTTGTGATTATGACTTCATCTTGATTCCTCTCATTTTAGCTGCTATTACCCCATTTTCTAATGCTGCGCTCCTAAACCACGACTGCTTATATATGCTCTTAACAGTCGGTTAGAATCTGTTATCGTTCATGTAGCCTGCTATTACTGCTGTGTCACTACTGTAGCATATAGCATTGTTAGTATCTTCGATCAACTCGTTAATGCTGCTTGCCCTAGTCCTGTCGTGTTACCTTGTAGCCCCAGGTGTGTCTACTGCTAGCATAGTGCATGTCGTTTCGGCAGTGTGAGGATTAAGACAATTCAATATTTTATTAGCCCTGCTACCTGACATGTCTTACACAGCTGTTCTGTGGTGCGTACTTCTGCTACGATCTATGGCTGATGATGAGTTGTGAAGAGTCATAGATTTTTGTGTTAATTCGAGTTGGAGCAGGTTCGATCTTTTATAAAATAAGTAAACATATATATATACTATTAGCTGTCGTCAAGTTAACACACTGATGTATATAGATATCATCCCTACGGGTTGACATCCGCGATCAAATACCAACTGAGATCAAGGAATTACGAAGGTTCGCGAGAAAGGAGGGCTTCTTTAAAGAAAACCCATATTCCTTTGGTCTGTGGCAGAGTGCGCTGTGGTGGTAGATATTTCTGTGGTCACTTGTTTGGTGGTAGGCTGATGTGTGTGTGCATCATAGTCATATGTATTGTTGCTGCTACGTGTAGTGTGTGCTTAAGTATAGTAGTGTTGGTGCATGAAGTGTGTGATTCTGTATCCTTGTTCGAAGAAATGTGTGATGTGGATGCAGTTGCTTGATGTTCTGTTTCGCGCCAGATTTTTGTTGTTTGGAGTGTTTGGTGTCTTGTATCAGTTTGACAGTGTGAGCTCTCGTATCGCATGTTTGTAGTGATGATTATCAGTTGTTGTGCTGGTAGCTGGTGTCGGTCTGTCTTATCGATGGTGTGACTGGTCGTTGTGTGGTGTTGCAGTTGAGTGTATAGATGTCGCTGTCCTGTCCTGTTCGGGTGTGTGTGTGTGTGTGTGTGTGTGTGTGTGGTGTGTGTGTGTGTGTGTGGGTGTGTGTGTGGTTGTGTGTGTGGGTGTGTGTGGTGGTTGTGTGTGTGTGTGTGTGTGTGTGGTGTTGGTGTGTCTGTCGTTTGCTGTGAATAAAGTGTATGCTGTATCCTGTCCTCTGCGGGCCATTTACATCAGCCTCCTTAAACTGGGACTCCTGGGACACACGTTAGCTTGCCACCATAGAATCCAAACCCGGCACGCTGTGTCATTTACCCATCAGAGACCACCACGTGGAATCGGACAGCTCTTTGTCACCTCAAAGTCATGAAAATCATGAACACAGCATCAGCTCATGACGACCACGCCCATGCTATAATCAGGAGTTTTTATATAACATTACTATCCGACGCCCCTACCTCTCTTCAGAAAGCACTCAGCAGCAGATAGCAACAGCAGCAATTTGCTGATATGGTAAATTTTTACCACGCAGCTTGGAGAAATAATTGAACAGGGCAAGAGCTTTCTCACTAAATGTCCTTGTAGACAGCTAGACCAAAACAGGAAGCTACTGAGGCAAAGTCATCTCTGTCAGAGATTTGATTTGCTGCTGTCTAGATAAGCTATCCTCTGATGTGCTGATGATGGTGATGATGGGGTGTTGTACGCACACACCACACACACACACACACAGACACACACACACACACACACACACGAAAGGATAGTCCTCCATGTCATCCACATACAACAAAGTCATCATCATTAGGCTATCAGATAACAATACTATGTGTTTGATGGTTGACCAGTATTATTAACTATACCAGTATTCATGTCTTGTGTTACTATGACACAGTATTCATGTCCTGTGTTAACCTTAGACCAGTTTCATGTCCTGTGTTAACCTATGACCAGTATTATATGTCTGTGTTAAAACCTATGACCATTATTCATGTCCTGTGTTAACCTATGACCAGTATTAATGTCCTGTGTTACCTATGACCAGTATTCATGTCCTGTGTTAACCTATGACGTGTAGTTCATGTTGTGTAAACCTATGACCAGTATTCATGTCCTTATTAACTATGACCAGTATTTATGTCCTATAGTAACCTATGACCAGTATTTATGTCCTATAGTAACCTATGACCAGTATTCATGTCCTATATTAACCTATGAGCAGTATTCAAATCATGTTAACCTATTACCAGGGCAGTGTTTTTTGCATTTCAAATGAACAAAATGCAAATCAACTTTATTTTTTACATATTCTCAACGTTAACCCTACCTGACAATGCTTTGGACACTGGACTATACTGGACTATACCTGGACTATATCTGGACTATATTGACTTACACTGGACTATACTGGACTATATCTGGACTATATTGGAACTATGGTATATCTGGACTATACCTGGACTAATATCTGGACTATACTGGACTATACCTGGACTATATCTGGACTATACCTGGACTATCCTGGACTATATCCGGATTATATCTGGACAATATCTGGACTATACCTGGACTATATCTGGACTATATCTGGACTATATATGGACATATCCTGGACTATACCTGGACTATATCTGGACTATATCTGGACTATATGTCTGGACTATATCTGGACTATATCTGGACTATACTGAACTATATCTGCATTATACCTGGACTATATCTGGACATATATCTGGACTATATCTGGATTATACCTGGACTATATCTGAACTATATCTGAACTATACCTGGACTATATCTGGACTATATCTGGATTATACCTGGACTATACTGGACTATACCTGGACTATCCTGGACTATATCTGGAATATACCTATGGATTATACCTGGACTATATCTGGACTAATATCTGGATTATACCTGGACTATAACTGGACTATATCTGGATTATACCTGGACTATGTCTGGATTATACCTAGACTATAATACCTGGTTGTATAAT
>NW_019942569.1:109236-114557 GCF_002910315.2 Salvelinus sp. IW2-2015 | reverse complement strand
TATACCTGGATTATATCTGGACTATACCTGGATTATGCTTTGGCTACAGAGGAAAGTTTATAGAACACTAATGATAAGAGACAAGTCCCACTGTGACAGTCAGATATCTGTGAGAAACTCACCAGTCTTAGTCTCTGTACAATGATAACCAAAACTTCCTGGACCTGCACAGAGAGAGGTTTATGCAAGAGATATGTTGTCGGAGGTCTGACGTGCAGTATGAGCGACTCACTCACCAGAGTCGTGATCTGTCTCAGCGTCTCCAGTGTGAAGGCTGCTAGCCAGGGAGGAACTCCAGGATGAGGAGTGGCTCAGACAGGGCCGTGGCTGGGGAAGGACACGTTGCCTGCCTCCCCTGGTCCTTATGGAGTCTGGGCCTTCCTCCTGCAGCAGAGGRTGCCTGCCACTCCTGGTCGTTATGGAGCCTGGGCCTTCCTCCTCCTGCAGAGGCTGCCTGCCACTCCTGGTCGTTATGGAGCCTGGGCCTGAGTCTTCCTTCTCCTCCAGCAGAGGCTGCTGCCACTCCTGAAGACATGACCCTGGAAGGGAGGTATCACAGTATAAATAAACCAATCAGCTTTTGAGCCTTTAACAAAGGCAGATGGTTTGTTCTCTATTGTTTATACACACACACTGTGGTGCTTCCAAGAGCTCCAGTACTTCAGGGTACTTAGGAGTTGCTCTTTCTTTATTTAACCAGGCAAGTAAGTRATTAATAAGAACAAATTCTTATTTACAATGACGGCCTAGGAACAGTGGGTTAACTGTCTTGTTCAGGGGCAGAACGACAGATGTTTACCTTGTCAGCTCGGGGATTCAATCTTACAATCTTTCGGTTACTGGCACAACGCTCTAACCACTAGGCTACCTGTCGCCCCTGCCGCCTCTTGTTAGTTTAAACATTCCCAAACTTAACAAGGCCATACTCTCCTTTAAATCTCATACATCTTAAAGAGAAGGGGGGGGAGGGGAACTTATCTTTGAGCCCTTTGTGGTTTGAAGTTTAAGTCAAATTTTTGGGGAAAATCAAACCGTTAGTAGATCATAAAAATGCTACTCCAGTCTTTTCTCTCCCTCTCATGTTGCTGGCTTGCTGGGCTGGACCTCATGCATTTTTTAACATCTGTTTAAAATTCCTCGGCACGCTGATAACAAGCTGATGATACTTGACACTAATGGTGGACAATGGGGACCTAGTTTTATCAGGGAACATATTCACAAAGTGTCTCAGAAGGTGGGAGAGCTGCTCTAGATTCAGTTATGTCTTTTAGCTCATCATTATACGGACAGGGGGGGGGGGGCTGATCCTAGATCACCATTCCTACTGTGAAATGCTTTGTGAATACGAGCCCTGGTTTTTTAATCAGGCATTCAAAAGCAACTCTTTGTGGCATACATGAATAAATAAGTACTGCAATCTTTCCCACTGATCAAATATTTAGTAGGTTTACAATTAAATACATTAGCCACGATCACTTCTAATGACTACTTCCTTGACTGCCTGACTCAGCTAATCAAAGTAACCGTTGTTGTTGCTGTTTTAAGGCGTGCGATTGCAGTATAGCAAGTACAATTTGGAGACAAGATTTACAGTACACTAATAGATTTAGAAGTTTTACAGTTAACTAAATAGATTTAGAAGTTTACAGTACACTAATAGATTTAGAAGATTTAGCAGTACACTGAATAGATTTAGAAGTTTTACAGTACCACTAGATTTAGGAAGTTTTACAGTACACTAATAGATTTAGAAGTTTTAACAGTCAGACTAATCAAGAGTGTTTAGAAAGTTTTACAGTACACTAATAGATTTAGAAGTTTTACAGTACAACACTAATAGATTTGAAGTTATCACGTACACTAATAAGATTTAGCAAGTTTTACGGTACACTAATGTTTAGAAGTATTTGTACAGTAAACTCAATAGATTTAGAAGTTCTACAGTACATCTAATAGATTTGAAGTTTTACATAGATACTAATAGATTTAGAAGTTTTACAGTACACTAATAGATTTAGAAGTTGTTACACAGTACACTAATAGATTTAGAATGTTTTACAGTACACTAATAGATTTAGAAGTTTTACAGCCGTACCTAATAGATGTTTAGAAGCCTCATCATTTATTGGGGTTGGCCGGGGTTAGGCCGTCATTGTAAATAATTAATTTGTTTCTTAACTGATTTGCCTAGTAAATAAAGGTTAAATAAATAAAATGATAGCGGGTGACAAACAGGCCATCTATAGCAACCTCCTGGCAACATACCCGTTTGTCTCCCTCCAGCTCCAGCCACAGACTTAATGTCAAGTGTAACGTGGGTGCGTACTGGCGGCAGAGAAGTCAGCGCAGGAGAGCGAATACTGATTTACAACGGTGTCGTTTAATGAATAACATAAAAACCACCGTAAACAGATAATAATGAAGTGGGTCAACAAAACCGGTATCCACCAGCATAACGTACACAAGCACTACAAGAAAACAATTCCGGACAAGGACATGGGGGGAGAACAGAGGGTTAAATACACACAATGGAATTGATGGTAGAAACCAGGTGTGAGGGAAGACAAGACAAAACAATGGAAAATGAAAAGGTGGATCGGCGATGGCTAGAAGGGCGATGTGACTTGACAGCAGCGCCGCTAGTCCGAATATAGGAGAAGGGACTGACTTCGGCGGAAGTCGTGACCATCGAAGTTGAATTGACAGTATCTGAATGTAATGGGATGGAATGCTGGATGTTTTATAATGAAAACCAGAAAGTGTACACAGGATGGCTTCCATCCCTTCTTTGCAGTCAATCCTGGGCTGTCGAACCAGTAGACCCTCTGAACCATTCGACACAACTGTCACCCACGAAGCATTGTTTCCTGTCACTYCACAAAAGCTTTGCCAACAACACCAGGAAACCAGACAAGTGAACAGAGAGCAGGTTAAACTCCCAGTCCTCTGTGAAAGACCTGGTGGTGAGTACAATATTATCTAAATGTGTAAAATACTACTATCCATGGTAGGGATTGAATAAAAAACAGGAAAACAATGAAATACAACAATTGATAAAGAAATAAAACCACAAATACACTCTACCATTCAAGAAAGGGAATGTTGTAAAATAATTAGTATTCGACTTTKTATTGATAGTGTTTATAAATAGATAAGAGACACAATTAGAAGAACAGATCATTATTTAAATAATACATCTTAAAAATAGAAGGAACTGGAACACTAAAGTAAAACCCAAATTGGTCTACACGGACAAGTTCTGGCCTGGTTTAGATCTTATCTGTCGGAAAGATATCAGTTTGTCTCTGTGGATGGTTTGTCCTCTAACAAATCAACTGTAAATTTCGGTGTTCCTCAAGGTTCCGTTTTAGGACCACTATTGTTTTCACTATATATTCTACCTRTTGGTGATGTCATTCGGAAACATAATGTTAACTTTCACTGCTATGCGGATGACACACAGCTGTGCATTTCGATGAAACATGGTGAAGCCCCAAAATTGCCCTCGCTGGAAGCCTGTGTTTCAGACATAAGGAAGTGGATGGCCGCAAATGTTCTACTTTTAAACTCGGACAAAACAGAGATGCTTGTTCTAGGTCCCAAGAAACAAAGAGATCTTCTGTTGGAACTGACAATTCATCTTGATGGTTGTACAGTCMTCTCAAATAAAACTGTGAAGGACCTCGGCGTTACTCTGGACCCTGTTCTCTCTTTTGACGAACATATCAAGACTGTTTCAAGGACAGCTTTTTTCCATCTACGTAACATTGCAAAAATCAGAAACTTTCTGTCCAAAAATGATGCAGAAAAATGTATCCATGCTTTTGTTACTTCTAGTTTAGACTACTGCAATGCTKTACTTTCCGGCTACCCAGATAAAGCACTAAATAAACTTCAGTTAGTGCTAAACACGGCTGSTAGAATTTTGACTAGAACTAARATTTTTTATCATATTACTCCAGTGCTAGCCTCTCTACACTGGCTTCCTGTTAAGGCAAGGGATGATWTCAAGGTTTTACTGCTAAACTACAAAGCATTACGTGGGCTTGCTCCTACCTATCTTTCTGATTTGGTCCTGCCGTACATACCTACACGTACGCTACGGTCACAAGACGCAGGCCTCCTAACTGTCCCTAGAATTTCTACGCAAACAGCTGGAGGCAGGGCTTTCTCCTATAGAGCTCAATTTTTATGGAATGTGAGAGACGCAGACTCTGTGTCAACTTTTAAGTTTTTATTGAAGACTCATCTCTTCGGGAGGTCCTATGATTGAGTGTAGTCTGGCCCAAGAGTGTGAAGGTGAACGGAAAGGCTCTGGAGCAACGAACCGCCCTTGCTGTCTCTGCCTAGCCGGTTCCCCTCTCTCCACTGGGATTCACTGCCTCTAACCCTATTACAGGGGCTGAGTCACTGGCTTACTGGTGCTCTTCCATGCCGTCCCTAGGAGGGATGCGTCACTTGAGTGGGTTGAGTCACTGACGTGGTCTTCCTGTCTGGGTTGGCGCCCCCCCTCTGTCAGCCTTCTGTCAGCGTTCTGCAGCTTCTGTCAGCGTTCTGTCAGCGATCTTGTCAGCGCTGTCAGCGTTCTGTCAGCTGTTCTGTCAGCGGTTTCCTGTTCAGCATTCTGTCAGCTCTTCTGTTCTGACTGTCAGGTTCTGTCTGACTGTCCCGTATTCTGTCTGACTGTCAGTATTCTGTCTGACTGTCAGTGTTCTGTCTGACTGTCCGTGTTCTGTCTGACTGTCCGTGTTCTGTCTGACTGTCAGTGTTCTGCCAGTGTTCTGTCTGACTGTCAGTGTTCTGTCTGACTGTCCGTGTTCTGTCTGACTGTCCGTGTCTGTCTGACTGTCAGTGTTCTGTCTGACTGTCAGTGTTCTGTCTGACTGTCAGTGTTCTGTCGCGTGTTCCGTCTGACTGTCAGTATTCTGTCTGACTGTCAGTATTCTGTCTGACTGTCCGTGTTCTGCCAGTGTTCTGTCTCTCTGTGATTCTAATGGGGATTTCTGTTAGCTCAGTGTTGCTCTATCGAATATCAGTCAAACAAATGATGCATCAGAGAGACATTGAGCAGGTAGAGACACTACATTAAGCTAATTGACTGGTGAGCAGGTAGAGACACTACATTAAGCTAATTGACTGGTGAGCAGGTAGAGACAGTACATTAAGCTAATTGACTGGTGAGCAGGTAGAGACACTACATTAAGCAATTGACTGGTGAGCAGGTAGAGACACTACATTAAGCTAATTGACTGGTGAGCAGGTAGAGACACTACATTAAGCTGCAATTGACTGGTGAGCAGGTAGAGACAGTACATCTAAGC
>NW_019942569.1:68260-104076 GCF_002910315.2 Salvelinus sp. IW2-2015 | reverse complement strand
TACATTAAGCTGCTTGATTGATGAGCAGGTAGAGACACTACATTAAGCTGCTTGATTGATGAGCAGGTAGAGACACTACATTAAGCTGCTTGATTGATGAGCAYGTAGAGACAGTACTTTAGCCCAAACACTATCAATATGTAGATAGAGAGACGATACATTAATCTGATCGATTGGTGAGCACTACAGGTAATTCTCTCTTACTTCCTGGAACACTGATTATATATTAAAACAAAACAACAGACCTCTTGACTTTAAGAGACTTAATGGCTGCACTTACACCATTCTGATCTTCTGCCCAATTATTGGTGTTGTGACCAAGCACATCTGATGTTTTGCCAATKATTCGGTACAAGTTCATAATTAGGTTGTGTGTGTTTGTGACAACTGCTGATTTAAAAGGTGGTTTATTAATTAACTTGATTGATTTACATTTTTGTTTTCAAAACAACCACACCAGACTGAGAGGAAACAAATTTTATAGCTTCCCACTGTGTTAAGTTTGAGCGTATAAAAATGTTAAGAAAGGCCGAATATACAGACAAAACCAAATCAAACAAAGTAGCATAAGTTTTTACCCAGTTTATAATAAAAAATGACATTATAAAGATCAGTGCCACACAGTAAAAAGATCCCCTATAGTTACATACTATAGACAAAACAAGGAGGGGATATAGTTGAGACGGTTTCGTGTTTACGATTTCAGCACAGAGGCCTTTCTCAAGACCCGAATGAAGAAAGCACCGGAGCAAGCAAATGAACACCTGAATGAACAAAAGCCCTGTAGCAAACACAAGAAGGCACAATGACGGGTAACAAAAGCCCTGTAGCAAACACAAGAAGGCACCAATGCACGGGCTAAAAAAGCCCTTGTTAGCAAACACAAAAGGCACAATGACGGAGTACAAAAAGCCCGGTAGCAAACACAAGAAGGCACAATGACGGGTAACAAAAGCCCTGTAGCCAAACACAAGAAGGCACAATGACGGGTAACAAAAAGCCTGTAGCAAACACAAGAAGGCACAATGACGGGTAACAAAAGCCCTGTAGCAACACACAAGAAGGCACAATGACGGGTAACAAAAGCCCTGTAGCAAACACAAGAAGGCACAATGACGGTAACAAAAGCCTGTAGCAAACACCAAGAAGGCACATGACGGGAACAAAAGCCCTGTATCAAACACAAGAAGGCACAATGACGGGTAACAAAAGCCCTGTATCAAACACAAGAAGGCACAATGAGGTAACAAAAGCCCTGTAGCAAACACAAGAAGGCACAATGACGGGTAACAAAAGCCCTGTAGCAAACACAAGAAGGCACAATGACAGGTACAAAAGCCCTGTAGGCAAACACAAGAAGGCACAATGCACGGTGAACAAAAGTCCCTGGTGGAGACCAACTGATAAATGACCGATGACACAATTCCACTGTTTTCAATATGGGACACAACCACCACCAACTCTGTAAAAAAAAACATTAGGCTAACCATACAAGAAAAGTAGGCTAGTTATGATGACTTTAGTGTCCATGGTGCAACAGATGCACGTTTTGGTCAAATTAACATCACCAGCAAAGTCAAACTGATAACCAAGTGGTTCTGGAAGTAACCTATTGTTGATTGTTATGTTGAATAAACATGATTATTGAGTATTAGTGTTATTATTGATTATTAGTGTTACTATTTTTATTAGTCCGTCTGTCCGTCCCCTGCCTTCTTGCCCTCAGAACAGCCTCAATTCGTCGGGTCATGGACCCTACAAGGTGTTAAAAGCGTTCCACAGGGATGCTGGCCCATGTTGACTCCAATGCTTCCCCACAGTAGTGTCAAGTTGGCTGGATGTCCTTTGAGTGGTAGACCATTCTTGATACATACGGGAAACGATTGAGCTTGACAAACCCAGTAGGGTTTCAGTTCTTGACACGCTCAAACCGGTGTGCCTGGTACCTATTACCATACCCCGTTCAAAGGCACTGAAATATTTTGTCTTTCCCATTCACCCTCTGAATGGCACAGATATACAATCCATGTCTCAATTGTCTCAAGGCTTAAAAATCCTTCTTTAACCTGTCTCCTCCCCTTCATCTACACTGATTGAAGTGGATTTAACAAGTGACATCAATAAAGGGTCATAGCTTTCACCTGGTCAGTCTATGTGATGGAAAGCGCAGGTGTCCCTGATGTTTTGTACACTTAGTGTGTAGGCTACTGGAAGTTATGTCAATAAAGTGATTCATATGAATATCATTTTAGTAACCTGTGTTACATTGTTTGATAGGCTATGCAATTGAATGCATTGAATGAATATCTCTGAGGGGGAGAAATATGATGAAAATATGTAGACAATTTCGTAATTACTGTTTTTATGGTCCCCCCCTAAAAAAATGATGTGTAAATCATTTTTTTTTCAATATTGGAAATATATTTTTGACATTCATATTAGCCTAGTGCGTAAAATCCCAAATCTATTCCTATAAAGTTGSGCGCAGTTTCGCCTCAGGAATAACTGACGTGCATCGACATTAAAGCGACTGTAAAGTTAACCTTTCATTCACGATTGAGATAGAAACGTGTTGATTCTATTGAGAGCTTCTTTTTAAATTATAAAAACGTAGGCCTAGACCATGTCAGATAAGCAATTAGGCTATTATCTAAAATATAAACCCAATGCCAATATAAACAAAAGATAAACCKTTAGGAAATTAATCCGCACAGAAACTATTTAAAGTGGAGTTGGTGTTAGCCCTACCATTCCCCGCTGAGGAAAGTTCGGTTCCGGGATCCACTGAATGAAACTGAACTTGAACTTCCATTGCGCGATTCCCGTTATCCCCCGTGCCTCGGATGAAACAATACTATTAAGCTAACTGATAAACATGAAATGAAATATGCTTCCTTGAAGCGGAGTCGGACCATTGTCTTCTCTTCCAACAGAACACACTGACTAACGCACTGGCTTTTGACATGTTAAGTTTAGCTGTATTCATGGGTGGGGTTTGAAATGCGATTGGTTATGGTTCTCACAGTATGCTATAATAAAACGTCTATTGATTATATTGATTGGGAAAATGGTGAACTCTGTGTAGAAAATGCTACTCAAGCWGGGATTGGCTGATCCAAGATGACCAAAAGGTGAGCCTATAATGCAAATAATATAATTTTATGGACTATTTCGCGACATTACACAAGAGTCGGAAACATATATCTAGATTGCATCTATATGTCAATGAATTGCACACATTTAAGACGGATAGCTGTGAATTTGATGATATCATATTTTCCAGGATATACTCTTGTAAAGAACATGTACAATAGTTCAGCAAAGTGTGTTTATTTTTTTCTCAATTTTTATTGATTTGAAGGAAACACTTTACATGAATGGCACTCGGTGAGATGTATTCTAATTCCTAATTCTATGGCGCATCCTCTCTAGCTCCCAAATAATGTTGCAAGGGAATGACATTCCATGAGCAACATTAGGTCACATTATGGAGAACATGGTTATGGTTTGAAACTAGGACAACATAATGTAACGACCCTGGGTTTATTAGCGCGGAAATCGACTCTGCCGCACAGCATGCTTTTGCGGCACAGTCTGTCTATAGCGCCCTGGACTTCGGGCTGGAAGGTCGAGGGTTCGAGACCTGCTCCCTGCTGTTTCATTACAATAATTTCATTTGTTTACATATTAAATAAAGTCTCCTATGATAAAAACATAGAAAATTGGGTAGTTTGTTGGCTATGATAATGAAACCAATACTATTCCATTAGTTTGAATTGATTTGCCCCAATGGAAATGGTTGCGTTCCAGGCATATTTTTAATTTATGTTTTGCAGTATAGCTGCGCAGATTAACAGATCTCACAACCGCTGCAAAGGTGCGACCTGTAACATATGGGTAACGTCCACTCCTCACCTCACGATGGCAGTCGTGTACACCCCAGCTTCTTTCACGCCTGGCGGACTAGGGTTTGTTTCAGATCGCAACGTCAGACAACGTTTTCTATGGGTGCAACCCAACGCAAACGCAAGGTGAGGTCGGTCCCAGTTTTTGTATGCCCATGAACATAGCCCATATTCTGTGTTTACATTGGTTAAATAGCTAACTAGGTCATATTTTTTTCGCTGTCTTTCAAATTAACGTTTTCCAAATGACGCGTCGTTTCAACAAAAGGTTAGCTTGGATACATATTTAGCTAGCAACTGCTTTTTAGTAGCTAGTAGTAGACTCGTAGATTTAGCACAAGCAGAATGGCTAGTTAACGTTAGCTAGCTTCGTCGATGTGCATAAGAGAAGCTAGGCAATTTTGCTAGCTGTATGTGAGATTTTTTTTTATTCTAGTCAACTAGCTAGCAAACATTCAAAACGGACACTAACAAATTGATTGCCTTGCTCAAGTATGGGGATGTGCTTGCCGTGCCTTGGTGGAGCTGGAGACGACGTGGTACCGACACCAGACCCAGTAAGTTAGCTAGCAAACTACAAACTATCCTGTTAATTATAACATGTTCATTAGCTAGCTTGGTTGCTAGCTACTCTGAGTGTGCCATTTTCTGTCCTTCGATCAACGTTGACCTAACGTTGCTTGAACAAAATGCTATCTAGGTGTGCCAGAGTGTTGGTTATTGACAGTAAACATAGCTAGCGAGGTAACTACAGATTTTTATTGTTCAATGTTTACCTTACCAAACTASCTACCTAGTTTCAGACCCGCCCCTATCTGGTTATAGCCTGGGTACCTGTCTGTTTGTGCCAGTATGCCCCTCCTTGTCATTCCTGTTACCAAACATAACCTGGTCCCAGATTTGTTTGTTCATGTCAACTTGGTTATATTATTCTTCTAAGATAAATTATTTTGAAAAGGTCTCTCCCCGTGTTATGGAAGTTATATGAATGATAACTGTAATACTCATACCCTCTTCCAATAGATTGAAACCACAGATGTCCTATAAATCCCTTATCTATGTAATTCTATGATTTGAAACACTCAACATCATGTTCTGCTTCCTTCACAGGAGACGAGGAGACGTCAGCTAGCAGAGGCAGCTGAGAAGAGACAGAAAGAGGTATGACTGGTTTTGACAAGTGTTCACGACAACCATATAGCCTAGGCCTACACTGTTACACTAAGGGCTGGTTTCCTGGACACAGATTGAGCCTAGTCCTGGACTGAAAAGCACTTTCAATGGAGATTCTCCAGGACTAGGCTTAATTTGTGTTCGGGAAACCAGCCCTATATAACCTACACATGGTGGTCCTTTGTGACTTAGTTGGATTAGGGTGTGGTGTGGTTGTGGGTTCATTTTCCACCGGGATCTTGTACACATACCTTTTGTATGCACTCACTGTACCATAAAAAGTCACTTAGGATGAAAGTGTCTGCTAAGTATCATACTGGATACAGCCGCTGACCAGTCAGTCTCAGCAGCCAGCCACTCTCCCTGCCTTTTTATTCATGGAGTTTATACTGAGACAGAGTGGAGCCTACTGGGAGAATCAAATCAGAGTTGATTTGTCACATACACAGGATACAGCAGGTATAAACGGTACAGTGAAATGCCTACTTGCAAGCTCTCCTCAACAGTGCAGTACAGATATCAATAATAATCAAACGTCAAATCAAAAATAGAACAAGCAATGTAAAAGGAGTATCATGGAAATAAGAATAATAACTGGTTGTGGTAGAATGTGTAGACAATGTGATATATTATATACATTAGGACTGTGCTATATTATATACATTAGGACTGTGCTCCCGAGTGGTGCAGCGGTCTAAGGCACTGCATCTCAGTGCTGGAGGTGTCACTACAGACCCCGGTTTGATCTTGGGCTGTATCACAACCAGCCGTGATTGGGAGTCCCATAGGGTGGCGCACAATTGGCCCAGTGTTGTCCGGGTTTGGCCCGGGGGGGGTTAGGCCGTCATTGTAAAATAAGAATTTGTTCTTAACTGACTTGCCTAGTTAAATAAAGGTTAAATAAACAAAAAATATGTCAAGTATGACATATTTACAAGTAATAATGTGAATTGTGAGAAGGTAAACCGGTGTACCTATCATTTAAATCGTTTTCACACTATTGTTCTGACCCAAACCCTACTGTGCTGACTCCAATATTTTTCCAGCACAGTTCCAGCAGCTACGATAGATGTGCTGTGTGAGCGGGTCAGCACACTGCAGCTCGGCTCGATTCGTCTGTATCGTGTGAAAAGGGTAGCCTATATAACTAGAGACTTTAACCAAGAAATCCAATCTTTGTTGTTTGTACCCTTGTGGCAAGGCTACTAAAGTCTCATCAATCAATGTTTAGACTGGTGGGTATTTTTTACTGTGACACAGAAATTCTTCAGTCAAAGCCAATTGTTTCCAACGAAATAAAACATGTCAGACTATTAAAGCAGCCAGGTGAGTATGAGGAGAATGACTGAGCTCATCTCGTGGATTCTCTGGCATCTTCCACCCACCCCCCACACACACACACACACACACCACCACCACCAGCTCAGCATTATTTTTGCAACCCTTCCATTTGGGACACAACCAATGTCTTTAGCCAGCTGCCATTCTGACTTCCCCATCTCCTCTTAGACAACCTACAGGGGTGTCAAAAACCCAGAAGCAGTTGAGAGAAAGAAAAAGAAACAGGAGGAGATGAACAAACAAGAGATGACCACGTCTCCGTCTGGAGGGGGAGGAGGGCTGAAGGTAGGTCCTTTCATCTAGAACACAGATTAGGTGATGTCTGGAGGAGGACTGGAGGTGGGTCCTTTCATCTAGAACACAGATTAGGTGATGTCTGGAGGAGGACTGGAGGTGGGTCCTTTCATCTAGAACACAGATTAGGTGATGTTTGGAGGGGGAGGGTGGAGGTGAGTCCTTTCATCTAGAACACAGCATTAGGTGATGTTTGGAGGGGGAGGGTGGAGGTGAGTCCTTTCATCTAGAACACAGATTAGTGATGTTTGGAGGGGAGGGTGGAGGTGAGTCCTTTCATCTAGGACACAGATTAGGTGATGTTTGGAGGGGGAGGGTGGAGGTGAGTCCTTTCATCTAGACACAGATTAGGTGATGTTTGGAGGGGGAGGGTGGAGGTGAGTCCTTTCATCTAGGACACAGATTAGGTGATGTTTGGAGGGGAGGAGAGGTGAAGGGTAGTCCTTTCATCTAGGACACAGATTAGGTGATGTTGGAGGGGGAGGGTGGAGGTGAGTCCTTTCATCTAGGACACAGATTAGGTGATGTTTGGAGGGGGGAGGGTGGAGGTGAGTCCTTTCATCTAGAACACAGATTAGGTGATGTCTGGAGGGGGAGGGTAGGTGGGTCCTTTCATCTTCTAGAACACAGATTAGGTGATGTCTGGAGGGGGAGGGTGGAGGTGAGTCCTTTCATCTAGAGACACAGATTAGGTGATGTCTGGAGGGGGAGGGTGGAGGTGAGTCCTTTCATCTAGGACACAGATTAGGTGATGTTTGGAGGGGGAGGGGAGGTGAGTCCTTTCATCTAGAACACAGATTAGGTGATGTTGGAGGGGAGGAGGAGGTGAGTCCCTTCATCTAGAACACAGATTAGTGATGTTTGGAGGGGGAGGGTGGAGGTGAGTCCTTTCATCTAGAACACAGATTAGGTGATGTTTGGAGGGGGAGGGTGGAGGTGAGTCCTTTCATCTAGGAACACAGATTAGGTGATGTCTGGAGGGGGAGGGTGGAGGTGAGTCCTTTTCATCTAGACACAGATTAGGTGATGTTTGGAGGGGAGGAGGAGGGCTGAAGGTGGGTCCTTTCATCTAGAACACAGATTAGGTGATGTTTGGAGGGGGAGGGTGGAGGTGAGTCCTTTCATCTAGGACAACAGATTAGGTGATGTTTGGAGGGGGAGGGTGGAGGTGAGTCCTTTCATCTAGAACACAGATTAGGTGATGTTTGGAGGGAGGGTGGAGGTGGAGTCCTTCATCTAGAACACAGATTAGGTGATGTTTGGAGGAGGGTGGAGGTGAGTCCTTTCATCTAGAACACAGATTAGGTGATGTTTGGAGGGGGAGGGTGGAGGTGAGTCCTTTCATCTAGACACAGATTAGGTGATGTTTGGAGGGGGAGGGTGGAGGTGAGTCCTTTCATCTAGAAACACAGATTAGGTGATGTTTGAGGAGGAGGGTGGATGTGTGAGTCCTTTCATTCTAGAACACAGATTAGGTGATGTTTTGGAGGGGGAGGCGTGGAGGTGAGTCCTTTCATCTAGAACACAGATTAGGTGATGTTTGGAGGGGGAGGGTGGAGGTGAGTCCTTTCATCTAGAACACAGATTAGGTGATGTTTGGAGGAGGGGTTACAGATGCATTGTAACTGCTGGTTGATGCTCAGTTGGAGCTGTAGAAATGTTGTTGTTCTCACTATATTTACATATATATTTACGTCTACAAAATAGGAACTTCATACAGGCAATATACTGTTAATTGCTGTGGTCATTCCTATTCAATAACAGAATTCACTTTTTTCCCCTTCTGTCTGTAGTGGCAGGTGGGCTAAAGATCGACGGACATGGAGAGATTTATGAAAGTCTCAATCTACACTGAGGTTCAGCCAACAACATGAAGAATATTGGTACCAGTTGACTTGAAAATGCCTTTTTGGCTGTCTGTCCTTCTAAAAATGTTTTATTTAAAATACAAGCTTTTTCAGAGGCAGCGGGATAGTTTGCCATGCTTCGCCTTGGTAGAAAGAAAGATTCTGCTGCTCGATGTTGGCCGTGTGCAGCGCAGTACATGCCTCCCCTAATGCCAAGATGTACAAGAGATATGGATCTTTGGAACGGACAGGGTGACTATGACACAGCTATGAGTAGCATACAGTATCCACACTCACAGTACATCTATAAACTGTACCAGCCGTCTTGCCACTCTCTTTCTCTGCTCTTTCCCCCTTTCGCTCTCTCTCTCTCCATCTACTAGTCCTCTGCCCTCTCTCTCCACCTTTTCTCTCTCTCTCTCTCTCTCTCCCTGCCATTTCAACTTTGCAGATTTTATACCATTTTGCTTACTGCTTTTGTAATTTATTTCTGACATTTTAAAACTTTTTAAAGAATGTTCTCATTCTTGTGACAGTTTATATGATAGATTTCTCCTAAAAAAAATATACGCTACCAAGTCCTTCATGTTCAACATAGGCCTAGATGATTCATAAAACATTTTCTATTGTATATCAGTGTGGAAAATGAGCTACATTTTATATAACTACTTATGAACCACATTTGAATGCTGTTTTAGAGTTTATGCACCAACACTATCTAATCAGTTGACATTTCACTTTAGAGATTGGTTTTCCTATTGTCTATGCAATAGAAGTTATTTGCTCCACTTTAGTATTGGTTTGTAATGTACGAAGGATATTTATCTTGATCTCTGCTTTTATTTAATATTAATGAAGTTGTTGACAGATTGACGTGTTGTATGGGTAGTTGGCTGTATCCCGTAGATTTTGAGTTTTCCCATTTCCAACCTGTGCACGAACAGTAACATTGTTTATGCATTCTGTCGGTACGATGGTAACATATAGGACTGAGTCGATTTTTGTCTACTGGCCTTACCTGTCGACCACAATGAGAACTCAACTGAAATGGAAGGAAAGAAGCATGCCTGAACTAGCAGGGTGCTAGTGTGTACTTGATGAAGTATTGACTTTTTACCTGCCTTGCTTTGTACTCTAGTGCTTTTTCTCCCTATTCCCTTACTGCTTCAAGTGCTCTTGCCATTTTGAAGGGTATGAAGTCACGCCAATGTAATTTTGTAGAAATAAAAGACTCTTGTTGACTTTTTCTCTGTGGGTTTTTGGTAAAAAAGGGATCAGTTACATTGCATCCATCTTGGAACATAATGTTCTTGCTGTGATGATCACTGATCAGGGTTACAGTGCTTTGTAACCTGATCACCACATTCTTATCGGCAGACTCAACAGCCTTGGTTTCTCAAATGACTGCCTCGCCTGGTTCACCAACTACTTCTCAGATAGAGTTCAGTGTGTCAAATCGGAGGGCCTGTTGTCTGGAACCTCTGGCAGTCTCTATGGGGGTGCCACAGGGTTCAATTCTCGGGCCGACTCTCTTTTCTGTATAAATCAATGATGTCGCTCTTGCTGCGTGTGATTCCCTGATCCACCTCTACGCAGACGGCACCATTCTGTATACTTTTAGTACTTCTTTGGACACTGTGTTAACTAACCTCCAGACGAGCTTCAATGCCATACAACTCTCCTTCTGTGGCCTCCAACTGCCCTTAAATGCAAGTAAAACTAAATGCATGCTCTTCAACCGATCGCTGCCCCTACCTGCCCGTCCAGCATCACTACTCTGGACAGTTCTGACTTAGAATATGTGGACAACTACAAATACCTAGGTGTCTGATTAGACTGTAAACTCTCCTTCCAGACTCACATTAAGCATCTCCAATCCAAAATTAAATCCAGAATCGGCTTCCTATTTCGCAACAAAGCATCCTTCACTCATGCTGCCAAACATACCCTTGTAAAACTGACTATCCTACCGATCCTTGACTTCAGCGATGTCATTTACAAAATAGACTCCAACACTCTACTCAACAAATTGGCTGCAGTCTATCACAGTACCATCCGTTTTGTCACCAAAGCCCCATATACTGCCCACCACTGCGACCTGTACGCTCTTGTTGGCTGGCCCTCGCTTCATACTCGTCGCCAAACCCACTGGCTCCAGGTCATCTATAAGTCTTTGCTAGGTAAAGCCCCGCCTTATCTCAGCTCACTGGTCACCATAGCATCACCGACCCGTAGCACGCGCTCCAGCAGATATATTTCATTGGTCACCCCCAAAGCCAATTCCTCCTTTGGCTGCCTTTCCTTCCAGTTCTCTGCTGCCAATGACTGGAACGAACTGCAAAAATCACTGAAGCTGGAGACTCATATCTCCCTCACTAACTTTAAGCACCAGCTGTCAGAGCAGCTCACAGATCACTGCACCTGCACGTAGCCCATCTGTAGATAGCCCATCCAACTACCTCATCCCCATACTGTTATTTATTTATTTTGCTCCTTTGCACCCCAGTATCTCTATTTGCACATGCATCTTCTGCACATCTATCACTCCAGTGTTTAATTGCTATATTGTAATTACTTTGCCACTATGGCCTATTTTATTTGCCTATCTCCCTTATCTTACCTCATTTGCACACACTGTATATAGACCTTTTCTTTTTCTATTGTGTTATTGACTGTATGTTTGTTTATTCCATGTGTAACTCTGTGTTGTTTGTGTTGCACTGCTTTGCTTTATCTTGGTCAGGTCGCAGTTGTAAATGAGAACTTGTTCTCAACTAGCCTACCTGGTCAAATAAAGGTGAAATAAATAAAATACATAGTTTTTAGCAGTACTGTTAATAAGCTCTAGGGGTCAGTAATGGATCCCAATGTGTTTATGATGGATATCGTTAGGTAGGACTTTAATAGGAATTCAGCATTCTCATTAAAAACATATTTCATTGTTGACTTACATTCGAATGGAATGTAACTCTTTGGTTAAAAAAAAAAAGCATAAGAAATGGTCAGGGACAAACCCTTCACTGTACATACCGTTTGAGCTAGACATGACGATGACAGTTTTTGAAGTTGCTCGCCATAAAAAAAATGTTTTGATGGGATTTGTAGTCCTTGAAGTACAGATCATTCTGTCTGACCTGTGGGAGCCTCTGTAGCTCAGAACTACAGACGAATAATTGGCTGGTTAGCCGGCGTACACGCCAGACAAGGAACAGGCCCTATAAATAGTCTGCCCTTCCCTTGTTCGTTCTTTCACTGAGTTAAGATGTCTGTCGGAAGCATTATGGCTATCATTATAAAGCTTGGTTCTATTTGGCAGCCGGACAGAAAATACAATACATCCGTCATAAAATGATAAGCTACCTTTGGTGAGTAATCATTTGCAGACTTGTTGAGTTAGCCTAGTTTGTAATTTATTTTCGCTGCACATAGTTTGCTTCAAGATGGCTAACGTTAGCTATTTTYGCTTACGACTCTCCCAATTAATAATTTCGTGGAAGAATACATATGTTAACTAGCTCATGTTTAAAGTAAATTACATGCCAACCGGTATAAACTAAACTTCGAAGTTAGCTAAAGGTTTAACGTTAACTAACATTAACCTAGCTAGTGCCACGTGGGTCCATAGTGCGTTAATGTAAAACTMTTTTTGTACACCGCACAACGTTTTAATTATAATCTTTGGTCTTTCTATGAAGATATCTTTGTCCAGTTCTGCTACTGAATGATGGTGATCGATATTTGTGACTCTGAGAAAGACCTGGAATTTTATAACTCGTATTAGTTAGCTGTTTTTAACAAAGTTTTACTTAGCTTTAGTTAACAACTGCATGATAAATGAAGTTTATCAAACTACCATTTGTCTCGTGTCAGTAACAGATGTTGTATTTCAGGGGTTCTGTAATGAGTGATGGTCGGTCTACAGAGGCGGCTGTAGGAAGTCCATGATATGAGGTTGTCGTCAGGTGAGTCTAATTTCCCAATGATAATCAAACTGACTGATAACACCTGGTCAGGTTTAAGGAACAGAGCCAGTGATGACAAACTAAAATAACTTTTCTGACACCTCGTATGAGAGCTGGTAACAGCCTCTGATTCGAACTCCACTCTGAGGCCCTGGTAGTAACTATGTGTGTGACTTACAGTGAGTGGTATTACTGGTGAGGTATTCATCTTTCTCAACCTTTCTCCCACCAGGATTTGGGTGCTCGGTGCTGCAGTCTGGTTGGTCAGTCTGAGACCATGTGACCTGCAGTGATCATCAGCCCTCTGGTAAACAACCCCTCCTACTGCTCAGACATTACTTTGTTTTCTAGTGATTGTTGGTGTATAGTAGCAGTGAGCCAGTGATGACAAAACTAAAATAACTTTTCTGACACCTCGTATGAGAGCTGGTAACAGCCTCTGATTCGAACTCCACTCTGAGGCCCTGGTAGTAACTATGTAAAGGTGGTACTGTAGTCTGTCAAACTGTATCCTAGGTGAGGTTTTGGCTCTACGCTGACCAAAAGTGTTCCTCTGTTTCAGGTTCCATGGATGGGAGGGGCTTCCCACCATACTCCCAACATGTTAAGGGAAGGTTACTGCCCACAGCTGGTGTTATCCAGTATATGTGCTATGTATCAAACTAAGCATTGTATGTGGGCCAAATCATTAGCTAAATAATGAATGTGGAGATCAGCCAAGTTCGAGAGACTAGACTGTTTGTTATAACCCTGGATTGTACACTGAAATAATAAATTTAATGATTCACCGGTAGCTGGGGGGTGTGAGGTCTGTCTGATAACGCTGCTCTGGTTTCTTGATAATCAATTCGTACAGGCCCTAGTTTTAGCACACCTGGGCTGCAGTCCAAACACTTAAGACCCACCCTGTCCCTTCAGCCCTCTAAGATTTGCATGTGGGACAATTCATTTAACCTTACATGATGTCAATGTTGCAATTTAGCAAGTTGTGACAATTTCTTGGTGTCCCTAGATTGTTAAAACTGAAATGGTGTAAGCGTATTGCTGTAACGGTAGCTAAGATGGGGAGGTCTGTCAGTGATAAAGCGCTGCTTTTCGATCCACAAAACAATTACTACAGGCTCTAGTTTTATCACACCTGGACTACTGCACAGTTATATGTTAAAAGTGCCACAAAGGACAGGCAAATTAATTTGCACAGAATGGGGTACTACTGCTGGCTCTTAAAGGGATACTTCAGTGGTTTATTTTTTATGATYCCTTTTATTTACTTCCCCAGAGTCTGACCTCATGGATATCAGTTTGGTCTGCATCCAGTTTGAAGGAAGTAGCCAGCTATTGCTAAATAGCATTAGTAAAGGGAAGTAGACAATAGAGCCTTGTTGTCAAAAGCCTAAAGTATCGCTTAAAATGTTCTAGTCCCCTCCCCCCCTCTGCTTGCCCTACCTATAAACTCCCGAGTGGCGCACCTGTCTAAGGCGCTGCATCTCAGTGCTGGAGACCTCACTACCGACGCCCTGGTTTGAATCCAGGCTCTATCACAACCGGCCATGATCGGAAATCCCTTAGGGCGTCGTCCGGGTTTGGCCTGTGTAGATGTCATTGTAAATAAGAATTTGTTCTTAATGGACTTGCCTACTACATAAAAAAAAATGTATTTAGATGTACCCTACAGCTGATCTCAGCAACAGTATGCTTAATCTCCAGTGTGGCAGTTTTAATATTTTTATGATGTCAATAAAGTTTTATAGCATGTGTTCTGGTGCTTTGTGTGAATGGAATTGATACTGGATTAGTTTCTAGTTGGTTCTAATGCAACTGCCTGTATGCTCCACCACTGCTATCCATGCAGTCTCTGTAATGGTGGCCATTGGCAGTACTGATTTATCAGTAGGGATACGTAAAGTATCACAATAGGAAGTCCGCCAGCCGGCTCTAGCAATTTGCCTGGGAATGTTAAATGAACACTTGTCAGTGGTTAAAATAGACTGACACAATGAATATTCTCAGAATCAATCCTAATGACATTCCCATCAAAGACAATGTTCTAAATTAGTCCTAATCCTTTTGTTTTAGCTTCAAACAATAGAGCTAAACTAATGGCTGGAAAGTACTGGTGCATTGTAGAAATGCATATATTTTAGAGAAATGTATGAACACCTATGTATAGCTGTTCATAACATTACGACTTGTGATATGGCACTATAGCATTTAACCTAGTTGATCATTATGGTGTAGCTCTTTGGTCAAAGCAGAAGGATTTGTGGTTTTACTTAATTTGCTGTACTGGTCAATGATTTATAARGGTGATTCTGATCTATTCATACATTGTGGCCCGAGACTATGGAAATTCAACGTGTAYCTAGATCTGGTATGCATGTTGACTAGCTGGCCTGGTGTAAGTAATTTAGCCAAGTAGCCTAGGACAAGAAATTGAAAGCGTGTACTGCTTGACAGTGATAGACCGTTTAGGTAAAGGCAACATGAAAGAAGATAGCGTTGTCATTTCACAGCAAGTAGGGAGGGTGAGTTAACAATGTTCTTTCTACTTTCAACCACACGAACCTAACAGCTTAAAAATCTAATTCACTGAATATTTTACATAATACAAGCCGTAGCTCAATACTATGTGTCAGAGAACGGATATCATATCCTCGTTGGGGTGGGATCAGTAGCGGTGCGTGGGTCAAGCCACTCCAGAGGGGGGYYAAAAGGCCTTATTACGGCCTATGTGTTGTACCCTATCTTAGCACCTCGTTGGGGTGGGATCAGTAGCGGTGCGTGGGTCAAGCCACTCCAGAGGGGGGAAAAAAGGCCTTATTACGGCCTATGTGTTGTACCCTGTCTTAGCATTTTCACACAACCAAACCGTAAACGATCTAAAAATGTGTGTAAATCGATGATGTTGCTTAGATGATTTGTATGAGGTGTGAAAATGTTAATATACACTACCGGTCAAAAGTTTGAAAACCTACTCATACAAGGATTTGTTATTTTTACTATTTTCTACATTGTAGAATATCATCAAAAAAAGTGTTAAACAAATCAAAATGTATTTTATATTTGAGATTCTTCAAATAGCCARTCTTTGCCTTGACTGCTTTGCACACTCTTGGCATTCTCTCAACCAGCTTCATGAGGTTGTCACCTAGAATGCATTTCAATTAACGTGTGCCTTAAAAGRTAATTTGTGGAATTTCTTTCCTTAATGCATTTGAGCCAATTAGTTGTGTTGTGACAACGTAGGGGGGTATACAGAACATAGCCCTATTTGGTCAAAGACCAAGTCCGTATTATGGCAAGAAAAGCTCAAATAAGCAAAGGTCTCAGTCAGTACGGAACATTTCAAGAACTTTGAAAGTTTCTTCAAGTGCAGTTGCAAAAACCATCAAGCGCTATGATGAAACTAGTTCACATGAGGACTGCCACAGGAATGGAAGACGGAGAGTTACCTCTGCTGCAGAGGATAAGTTCATTAGAGTTACCAGCCTCAGTAATTGCAGCCCAAATAAATGCTTCACAGAGTTCAAGTAACAGACACATCTCAACATCAACTGTTCAGAGGAGACTGAATCAGGCCTTCATGGTCAAATTGCTGCAAAGAAACCACTATTAAAGGACACCAGTAATAAGAGACTTGCTTGGGCCAAGAAACACGAGCAATGGACATTAGACCGGTGGAAATCTGTCCTTTGGTCTGGAGTCCAAATTTTAGATTTTTGGTTCCAACCGCCGTGTCTTTGTGAGACGCGGTGTCTATAAAAGTAGCGAGGCTACATACAGACACTGGTTAGTCAGGCTGATTGAGGTAGTATGTACATGTAGATATGGTTAAAGTGACTATGCATATATGATGAACAGAGAGTAGCAGTAGCGTAAAAGAGGGGTTGGCGGGTGGTGGGTGGAATACAATGCAGATAGCCCTTTTGGTTGGACCAATTGCGGTAGTATGTACATGAATGTATAGTTAAAGTGACTATGCATATATGATAATCAGAGAGTAGCAGCAGCGTAAAAAGAGGGGTTGGGGGGGCACACAATGCAAATAGTCCGGGTAGCCATTTGACAACCTGTTCAGGAGTCTTATGGTTTGGGGGTAAAAACTGTTGAGAAGCCTTTTTGTCCTAGACTTGGCACTCCGGTACCGCTTGCCATGTGAGCAGGTAGACAGTACATTAAGCTGAATGATTGGTGAGCAGGTAGAGACACTACATTAAGCTGATTGATTGATGAGCAAAGTGGAAAATCATCACACAGTATAATCAGGAGTTTTAAATGCATTACTATCGATGCCCAATCTCCTTCAGAATGCAGCAGATGGCAACAGCAGCAATTTGCTGAAATGGTAAATTTTACCAGCAGCTTGGAGAAATAATGGAACAGGGCAGTTCCTTTCTCACTAAATGTCCTTMTAGACAGCTAGACCAAAACAGGAAGCTACTGAGGCAAGTCATCTCTGTCTCTCTCAAGGCTTCATCTCTCACAGAGATTTGATTTGCTGCTGTCCAGATACATTTTCCATTACATTTTGTTACGTTTAACTGGTTAATTATCAGGTAGAACAGAAAATCAGCAGAAATCTGGACCTCAAAGCCAGTTCCATTGTTATTTTTATTCTTCCCCTCTAATCAAGGTCTGATTTAGACCTGGGACACCAAGTGGATGCTATTAATTATCAGGTAGAACAGAAAATCAGCAGTACTCTAGARKTCCAGGATCTGATTTGAATATCCCTGTATTACACCATGAAYTTATATTGTCAGCTAAAGATTATCCCKGTTTTTACATARGTTTGTTATTCGCRTTGCCTGGGATAAAGCAGAACACACATTTTAATTTGTGAACAATGAATGGACAATAAAGTAATCTTCTTCTCCTAGATGCTACACAACAAGCATGTGATGGTGCGTGTGGGAGGAGGCTGGGAGACCTTMGAGAGCTACCTTCTGYAACACGACCCATGTCGGATGCTCCAGATCTCCAGAATGGAGGGGAAGACTACAGTGCTTTGTTTTCAGCAGTGCTGCTGTCAGTAATGGATCCCAATGTGCTGGTAATGGATATCGTTAGGTAAGACTTTAGTAGGAATTCATCAACTCTTTCGTCAATAAAGCATAATAAATGGTCAGGGACAAACCTTTCACTGTAAATACCGTCTGAACTAGACATGATGGTAACGTAACAGAACTTGAAGTTGCTCGCCATAAAAAAATGTTCATGGGATTTGTAGTCATTGAAGTACAGACAATGCGGTGTCATCTACGGGAGCCTGTGTAGCTCAGAACTACAGACGAATAATTGGCTGATTCGCCGGTGGGTCCACCCCAGACAGAGAAAGGCCCTATAAATACCCCGCTCTTCGCTCATTCGGTCTTTCACTACAAAATAAACGGCGTGCTAGCTTCACAAATCCGCCGGGGAGAATTATGGCTCTCATTATAAAACTAAGTTGTCTTTGGCAGCCGCACAGCAAACACCATGCATCCGTCATGAAATGACTCGATACCTTTGGTGAGTAATCATTTGCAGACTTGTTGAGCGCTAGTTAGGCTAGCTAGTTAGGTCGCTAACGAACTTTATGCTGCACCTCGTTTGCTTTAGCTAACGTTAGCTATTTTGGCTTACGATGTACTTGMCTAGCGGTTCTTCGTCCATTTCAATGATTCATTTAGTAGAAGTTTAGTTTGGTAGTGTGCTACCCTAACTTGCTGATGTTTAAAGTAAATTACATGCCAACCTGTTAAGTTAACGTAACTTCGAAGCTAGGTTAACGTTTCTTAGTTAACACCACGTGGGTCGACAATGCGCCAAAAAAAATTAYGTTGCCTAACGTTTTAACTTTAACATTGGGTCTTTCTGTGAAGATATCTTTGTCCAGTTCTGCTACTGAATGATGGTGATCGATATTTGTGACTCTGAGAAAGACCTGGGTTTTTACAATGCTTTAGTCAACTAGTCGGCCGGCCTTAATAGAACCGTGCCAAATCCGTAATTACCTTGGATAAACAATTGACCATGCAGGTTAACTAAACGACCATTTGTCTCYTCAGTAACAGGGCTTCTGATGGATCCACCAGGCCGACAGACTAGTTGATCTGTTCTGGTCTGAAGAGGCGGCTGTAGGAAGTACTCCATGATATCAGAGGCTGCCATTACGTCGTCAGGTGAGTCATTTCCCAATGTTAATCAATCTGACTGATAACACCTGGTCCAGTTTTAAGGAACAGAGCCAGTGATGACAAACTAAAATAACTTTTCTGACACCTCTATGAGAGCTGGTAACAGCCTCTGATTCGAACTCCACTCTGAGGTTCTGGTAGTAACTATGTATTGTGACTTACAGTGAGTGGTATTACTGGTGGGTATTCATCTTCTCAACCTTTTCTCCCACCAGGAGTTGGGTGCTGCAGTCTGGTTGGTCAATCTGAGACCATGTGACCTGCAGTGATCCATCGCCCTCTGGTAAATCAAACCCTCCTACTGCTCAGACATACTTTGTTTTCTAATGCATTGTTGGTGTATAGATAGAACAGTGAAGCCAGTGATGACAAAAAAATATAACTTTTCTGACACCTCGTATGAGAGCTGGTAACAGCCTCTGATTCGAACTCCACTCTGAGGCTCTGGTAGTAGTATTGGGCTCCCGAGTGGCACTGCGGTCTAAGGCACCGCCTCTGTCACTACAGGCCCTGGTTCAATTCAAGGCTGTATCACAACCGGAGTCCCCTAGGGCTGTGCACAATTGGCCCTTTGTCTAGGTTAGGGTTTGACAGTCATTGTAAATAAAATGTTAACTGATTTGCATAGTTAAATAAATGTGACTGTTGCAGTATTACTGGTGAGGTATTGTATCTGATTATTTATTTTTACCTTCAACCCACCAGGAGTCGGGTGCCCAGTGCTGCAGTTTGGTGTCAGTCTGACCATGTGACCTGCAGTGAACCGCCCTCCACCCTATCCCTCGGGTAAACCAGGCTCTCCACTTACACACTAGGACTCTTGAGCCAGTGATAGTTGGTTTATTGTAGCAATGAGCCAGTGGTGTTGAAACTAAGTTTTCTGGTGTCTTTTATCACTTTTGGTGCTGGTCTTTCTGTGAAGATAACCTTGTCCAGTTCTGCTACTGAATGATAATGATCGATATTAGTGACTCTGAGAAAGACCTGTTTATATTTTTTTAAATGCTCCAATTAGTTGGCTGGCTAACATAACTACCGACTCTTGACAGAGGCACTCTAAATCTTCCATTATGTTGGTTTAGCTAAAAAATATATTTAATGTTTCTGTGTTAATTGTCTTTTTGGACCCTCATCAGGGATGCTAACTGGTATGATTGCGCTGATTTCTCCCACCAGGCTCTCAATGCTTCAGTCTGTTTGGTCAATCTGAGACCATGTGACCTGCAGTGATCCACCATCCCTCGGCCCTCTGGTAAACAACCCCTCCTACTGCTCAGACATTACTTTGTCTTCTAGTGATTGTTGTATAGTAGCAGTGAGCCAGTGATGACAAAAAAATATAACTTTTCTGACACCTCGTATGAGAGCTGGTAACAGCCTCTGATTCGAACTCCACTCTGAGGCCCTGGTAGTAACTATGTAAAGGTGGTACTGTAGTCTGTCAAACTAGCTTACGTGAGGTTTTGGATCTACGCTGACTAAAAGTGTTTCTCTGTTTCAGGTTCCATAAACGGGAGGGGCTTCCTACCATAATGGCTGCCCATCCTGTGGTTTCTCTGGAGTGTTTCAGAACCAGAAGGGTGCTGACCTACTTCCAACATGTTGAAGGGGAGGTTACTGCCCACAGCTGGTGTTATCCAGTATATGTGCTATGTATCAAACTAAGCATTGTATGTGGGCCAAATCATTAGCTACATCTTGTAATCAATTGGGCAAGTTCAAGAGACTAGACTGTTATAACCCTGGATTGTACATTTAATGATTCAACGGTAGCTGGGGGGGAGGTCTGATAAAACACGGCTCTGGTTCTTGATGATATATTTTTACAGGCCCTAGTTTTAGCACACCTGTGCTGCAGTCCAAACACTTAAGATGCACCCTGTCCCTTCAGCCCTCATTAAGTGGACACTTCTGATGACTAATGCTGCCTGACGAGTACACACTTGCAGGGCAAGGAAGGAATGGTTTTTAAATGGACTGCCCTGGCCTGGAAATCCATTGCTCGTTCTTCCAGCGATTATCTTTTTAGCCACCGGGTAGCTTGTGGGTGCTTTTATGTGCTACAGTCAATTATGATTGCATGTCTAAATATATAATTATTAATTTACACAAACTGTATGTTAGCTAGCAGATTATTTAACTCCCGTTAGCTTGTCTAGCAGGAACTTCTGAAGATAAATGTATTAATACAATTTCCAAAAGCTAAACAAATATTACTTTACGAGATGTGCTGTCATGTGCATTAGTAGTACAATTTAGTACTGATTTGTTAGTTTTTACTTACACTTGTAAATTGACAAATAAAACGAGGGCTGCGGTCCTTACGTTGCAAACTTCTCTTGCTTGGCTAATAATTTGCGCCGCCCGCCAAGATGGTGACAGGATTCCCCCAAGGGCTTAAGTTGAGGGTTTTTGGCCTAGTCTTTTGTTTGAACTGCAGCCCTATACTACTGTCCAGTTATATGGTTAAGTGCCACTAAGGACACGGGCAAATTAGTTGGCCCAGAACAGGGCACCTGYCATTTAATGGGTACTTTAGGATTTTGGCACAAATTAGAGGAGTGTTTTTATTTGTCGGCTGTAGTTTTATTGTTTCTTTACAGTTTCTGTTTTCACCCTGCCTGTAAATGGACRCTACAGTCAGCAGCAGTATGGTCTCGTATGAAGACCTTGGTTCTATGTTCTGTTAAGGTATTTAATAAAGGTTTTTATAATGTGTTCTGGTAGTTTGTGTGAATGTGATTGGATGCTAGTTCCTGTTTAGGTCATAGTTCTGTAACTATTACAGATCACTGCAAGCTGTCTTTGTAATAGTTGTCATTGGTGGTACTGACTTACCAATAGGGGTCACTAAAGTATCACCATAGACATGCTCTAGCAATTTGCCTGTGGATGAGGTTTAATAGATGCCTTTGAAAGGTGTCTGGTTAAACTATCAAAGGAAACAATAAGTCTGACCGTGTTGCTTAGGTACAGAACAGCAAGATYCCCTGCCCTCCATACTGCTATGCTCAAACCCTACACCCCAACCRGAGCACTGTTCTACCATCTCTTGGCACTCCCAGCCTTCCAGGAGGACAGCTCCCCAGTCCAATCTCTTCTGTCCTGGCACCCGAACGGTGGAACCAGCTTCCCCCTGAAGCTAGGACGGAGTCACTGCAGATTTCTTCTGATACCATCAAACTACCTCTTCAAACAGCATTCTAAGTAATCCTCTTCACCCCCACCCATTACCTCTGATTCCACTTGGAGGAKAAATGTTCTTTCTCTATGCCTGTGATATTGTCCCACCTAGCTATTTTAAGATGAGTCTGTCATTTTAAGATGACAAATATAAAACAAATTCATAACATGGTAATGTAGCATTTTCATAGTTGACTTCCATTATTGAGTTGTGGCCAAAAACAACCCAGTAGAAGTCCCTGGATGTGGTAACTGGTAAGCCTGTACTTGTGACGGAAACAGTGTGAATACATGTGGTGTTCTAGCCATGACTTCTGTAGTGTAGCCCATCCAATCTACCTCATCCCCATACTGTATTTATCTTGCTCCTTTGCACCCCAGTATCTCTACTTGCACATTCATCTTCTGCACATTCTACCATTCCAGTGTTTAATTGCTATATGGTAATTACTTTGCCACCATGGCCTATTTATTGCCTTACCTCCCTTATCCTACCTCATTTGCACTCACTGTATATAGACTTTACTATTGTGTTTATTCCATGTGTAACTCTGTGTTGTATGTGTCGAACTGCTTTGCTTTAGCTTGGCGAGGTCGCAGTTGCAAATGAGAACTTGTTCTCAACTAGCCTACCTGGTTAAATAAAGAATATACATTTGGGAAAACTCACTCCCAAGTTCAGAATATACCCACTATTACAGCAATCATACTGTATGTTCACTTGCTACAGGTTTTGTTTTTTTAGGTTGGACTTTTGGCACTTAGGGTGCACAGATTGTCACCTCGTCAGTTACAACTGTGCTGGTTGCCATCTCAGTGGGAAGGTGTTTCACCTATTGGCCCAGGTGCTACTTAGGACTGACCAGCCCAGTGCTCCAGTTGAGCTTGAGAGGGCTACGTCAGCTGAGGTGTGAGTTCAACTTCAATTTGAAAGAAGGCTGAGTTTTGGTTTCCCCTGCTTGTTTTCGCTCCATAGTCTTTTTACTCCCTATTCTAAGTTGCTGTGGGGTTTGTCTTTTTAGAGGCAAACCTAGTGGGCATCCATGATGGGTTTCTGTTAGAACCCCTTTTAAACTCTTMTTTGGTTTAGCATTCATTCAATTGTTACGTTTCCACAAGAGAAACTCAATGTCGCTCACAACAAAGGGAACTAACAAAGAAAATCACTGACAACCAAAGTACCCATGGTAACAAAAATGCTTTTAGTACCACATATTCCAGCCTCAATCCCAGACACAAAAAAATCAATCACATTTCTGTCAAAAATTGTTAAAATCTTTTATGGGTCATTCCACCTCAAAGCACAAGAATGTTCTGAAATTAATTTGTTAGAAACATAAGATTAACATACTTGCATAATCTCTGAGAGCAAATTCAACAAAAAAATTAAGTTAGTTTATTGCACCTAAACGACCGTCGTGACATGATAAAAAACAGGGTCYTTGGTGACAGCAAGATCAGGTGATGGATAACTCAAGCCTGCTGCCCGCCGTCTGTTTTGTAGTTGACATCATCTAGAAGAGATGCAATCACTGTTGGGAGTGYTGTTCAACTGTAAACTACTCCAGCACCTCAAACTGCTGCCGGCATCTAAAATGAGAACCAGCATTTTGTTTTTTAATTCCGCTTCAAGCACTGATCACTGCTGTGGCCGACATCATCTAGGAGAGATGCAAGACCAGATACAGGAAGTCACATCCTCATCACGAACGTCTTAATTTCTCGCTCCGGTAGTAGGTAACCATCATCAGTTAGCTATCGTCAAAGGAACGATCTATAAATTCTTACATCCCAAATAACTAAATCATTATGGAGGGAATTCCTATCCGAGCGCGCGTAAATGGCAAGTAATTGCCTTTAAAAAATATAAATGGTTTTCTGACCTTGAATTTAAGCATGAGAATAGCATGCTATTCACCCGATATTCCTTTGGGGTGGAGATCAAAGAAATGAAGGTGTGGCAGAGGTGAGTCTACAGATTCTAACCTTGATTTAATTCCACCACCTTTACGCGTGATGAAACAATGAACAAGGTCGATCACACAGTAATTTCATAGGATCTCCACGGTAATACCCAAATAAACTGTCACTTTACTGTTAGTTTCATTACATTTTGCATCACTCCATTACATCGTTAGTTTACCCCCCTCTGTCACGTTCGTGTGGTTGTTCCTGATAATCACTAGCGGTAGTAGATCATATTAGCCTAACGTGTTACAAGTTGTGCAGTAATTTAGGACATGTAGCCTGATTCAATCATTATGGAACTCCGACCACACCGTAGCAGGTTAGCCTGGCGTACGGTTCACGACGACGGGACCGTTGTCATCACAGTTCCATGATTATTGGGGATTATGGTATAATTTATAGACTACCGTTCAACCTCTATTGTACACATTTCTCACTTTCCAATATTTCATGMTTTGAACAATTGAATGTCAACTTTCAGGATGAATCTAATCACTATTTTTGATTCACCAATATATGTTGTGCCTAAAAGTTATCCAAAACAGTTTTTTTTATTATTCAAAATTACACTGAACAAAAATATAAATACAACATTTCATGTGTTGGTTTCATGAGCTGAAATAAAAGATCCCAGAAATGTTCCATACACACAAGAAGCTTATTTCTCTCCAATGTTGTGCACAAATGTGTTTACATCCCTGTTAGTGAGCATTTCTCCTTTGCCAAGACAATCCATCCAACTGACAGGTGTGTCATATCAAGAAGCTGATTAAATTGCAATTGGCATGCTGGCTGCAGGAATGTCCACCACAGCTGRGTGGAGGAGTATTTCTGTCTAATAAAGCCCTTTTGTGGGGYAAAAATCATTCTGATTGGCTGGGCCTGGCTCCCAAGTGGGTGGGCCTGGCTCCCCAGTGGGTGGGCCTATCCCCTTCCCGGCCCAACCATGGCTGTGCCKCTGCCCAGGCATGTGAAATCCATCGATTAGGCCCCAATGCATTTATTTCAATTGACTGATTTCCTTATATAACACTGTAACTCATCAAAATCTTTGAAATTGTTGCATTTTATATTTTTGTTCAGTATACTTTCCTAACCCTAAATAATATACAAGATCAGAGTATTTTTAAATCTACCAATTGGTGCTGAAAAGGAGAAGAATATGTATATATATTTAGATGGCTTTCTTTCATTGATCTCTAATATTCTGAACCGTTCTCTCCATGTATTCTAGTGAGTCTGACAATTCTAATTAAAAAGGTACAGCGTATTTAAAGGGATGGTTTTAGTTAAATGTACTGAAAACCCTATTGAATGATAACTCCACAAGAAAATCTGTTGGCCAGAAAGTGGGAGGGTTTTCAACGGTTTAATTGCTGCCATCTTTTACTTCTTGCTGCGGTGGTGTGCGGCCATCTTTTACTTCTTGCTGCGGTGGTGTGCGGCCATCTTTTACTTCTTGCTGCGGTGGTTGTGGGCGTGCCATCTTTTACTTCTTGCTGCGGTGGTGTGCGGCATCTTTTACTCCTTGCTGCGGTGGTGTGCGGCATCTTTTACTCCTTGCTGCGGTGGTGTGCGGCCATCTTTTACTTCTTGTTGCGGTGGTTGCGGCATCTTTACTTCTTGCTGCGTGGTGTGCGTTTTACTTTTACTTCTTGCTGGGTCTTTTTACTTTTACTTCTTGCTGCGGTGGTGTGCGGCCATCTTTTACTTCTTGCTGCGGTGGTGTGCGGCCAACTTTTACTTCTTGCTGCGGTCTTTTACTTTTACTTCTGCTCTGCGGTGGTGTGCGGCCATCTTTTACTTTCTTCTTGCTGCGGTGGTGTGCGGCCACCACCAGGTAGCTGTCTGGGGTGAGGTCCTTGGTGTTGGAGGACATGGGAGAGATCTTCCCCTCCACTCTGGAGGTCTGGAGCATCCGACATGGGTCGTGTTCAGAAGTTTAAACTCCTCAAAGGTCTCCCAGCCTCCTCCCACACGCACCATCACATGCTTGTTGTGTAGCATCTAGGAGAAGAAGATTACTTTATTGTCCATTCATTGTTCACAAATTAAAATGTGTGTTCTGCTTTATCCCAGGCAAGGCGAATAACAAACYTATGTAAAAACMGGGATAATCTTTAGCTGACAATATAARTTCATGGTGTAATACAGGGATATTCAAATCAGATCCTGGAGGTCTAGAGTACTGCTGATTTTCTGTTCTACCTGATAATTAATAGCATCCACTTGGTGTCCCAGGTCTAAATCAGACCTTGATTAGAGGGGAAGAATAAAAATGGAYCTGGCTTTGAGGTCCAGATTTGAAATGGCCTTTTGTATTAGTTGGTAATCTCTAGAATCCACAGCTAGTACCACTACACTGAGCAAAATATACACAACATGTAAAGTGTTGGTTTCATGAGCTGAAATTAAAGATCCCAGAAATGTTCCATCCCTGTTTACATCCCTGTTAGTGAGCATTTCTCCTTTACCAAGATAATTGATACACCTGACAGATGTGGCATATGAAGAAGCTGATTAAACAAGATCATTACACAGGTGCACCTTGTGCCGGGGGACAATAAAAGGCCACTAAAACGTGCAGTTCTGTCACACAACACAATGCCACAGATGTCTSAAGTTTTGAGGGAGTGGGCAAATTTGTGTGCTGARTGCAGGAATGTCCCACCAGACCTGTTGCCAGAGAATTTAATGTTAAGTTCTCTACCATAAACCTCCTATTATATCCTTTTAGAGAATTTGGCAGTATGTCCAACCGACCTCACAACCACAGACCACGTGTAACCACGCCAACCCAGGGTCTCTACATCCAGCCCCCCTTCTGTCTGTAATAAAGCCCTTTTGTGGGGAAAAAATCATTCTGATTGGCTGGGCCTGGCTCCCAAGTGGGTGGGCCTATCCCCTTCCCGGCCCAACCATGGCTGTGCCCCTGCCCAGGCATGTGAAATCCATCGATTAGGCCCCAATGCATTTATTTCAATTGACTGATTTCCTTATATGAAATGTAACGTTCCTTTTTAATATTTTTGTTTAGTACAATATTTGCACATTAACAATGGCATTGTTGGATTCCTTTTCACTAATAAATGACTCAACTAGAAATCAACATGCTGTGGTTAACCAATACATTGTAATGTGGGGCTGCATTTTGTTCATTTAAATTACAACTGTTTATTCGCTCATGCTGCCTGCTACATATTGCACATTTTCTGGGTGGGTTGGGTACCATGGCAACCTCTTACGCCACACCAATAAATAGCAGGAGAGGGAAATAAAAAGACACTGCCATTGTCATCAGACACAAACATTTGTTTTTAACTATCTTTGTTGGAACCAAAAATTGTTTCTCATCCAAAACCTAAGCCTAAAATAGCCTTTTTCCTTGTGCGGATTGGGTAAAATGTTCCCACTTGTCCGAATTTTAATTGTTTTACTATAGTAAAACCAAACAAACAAAATAATAAATGTCCATAACCTCATACGTTGTGTTTTAACTGCCTGGGAACCAGGTCATATGAATTCTACTAATGGTGTGATAAACAACAAGATAACAAATCAGATCAGAAGCTAAACATTTAGAGTGTCACTGACAGGAAGTACCAGTTTGACCCAGTGCAGACATACTGCTGATTGTTGCTGACTGTTAGCCCTGATGGCCAAACACAACAATGTTAATCAGGTCTGAGAGGAAGAAAGTAGAAGAGTATTCCCCACACCCATATACACAAAAGTATGTGGACACGCCTTCAAATTAGTGAATTTGGCTATTTCAGCCACACCCGTTGCTGACAGGTGTATAAAATCGAGGACACAGCCATGCAATCTCCATAGASAAACACTGSCAGTAGAATGGTCTTACTGAAGAGCTCAGTGACTTTCAACGTGGCACCGTCATAGGATGCCACCTTTCTAACAAGTCAGTTCGTCACATTTCTGCCCTGCCAGAGGTTCCCTGGTCAACTGTAAGTACTGTTATTGTGAAGTGGAAACGTCTAGGAGCAACAACSGCTCAGCCGCYAAATGGTAAGACACACAATCTCACAGAATGGGACCGCTGAGTGCTGAAGCGCATAGGGTGTAAAAATAGTCTGCCCAACGGTTAAAACACTCACTGCCGAGWTCCAAACTGCCTCTGGAAGCAATGTCAGCACAAGAACTGTTCGTCGGGAGCTTCATGAAATGGTTTCCATGGCCGAGCAGCCGCATACAAGCCTAAGATCACCATGCGCAATGCCAAGCGTCGACTAGAGTGGTGTAAAGCTCGCCGCCATTGGACTCTGGAGCAGTGGAAATGCTTTCTCTGGAGTTTTTCTAATTYATTTTTCACCTCTATTTAACCAGGTAGGCCAGTTGAGAACAAGTTCTCATTTACAACTGCGACCTGGCCAAGATAAAGCAAAGCAGTGCGACACAAACAACACAGTTACACATGGAATAAACAAACCTACAGTCAATAACACAATAGGAAAAAATCTATATACAGTCTGTGCAAATGAGGTAAGATTAGGGAGGTAAGGCAATAAATAGGCCGTATTGGCGAAGTAATTACAATTTAGCAATTAAACACTGGAGTGATAGATGTGCAGAAGATGAATGTGCAAGTAGAGATACTGGGGTGCAAAGGAGCAAGATAAATACATACCAATACGGGGATGAGGTAGTTGCTTCACCATCTGGCAGTCTGACAGATGAACCTGAGTTTGGCGAATGCCAAGAGAATGCTACCTGCCCGAATGCATATTGCCAACTGTAAAGTTTGGTGGAGGAGGAATAATGGCCAGGGGCTGTTTTTCATGGTTTGGGCTAGACTCCTTAGTTCCCTCCTCAGTGAAGYGAAATCTTAARGCTACAGCATACAATTACATTCTAGACGATTCTGTGCTTTCAACTTTGTGGCAAAAGTTGGGGAAATCCCTTTCCTGTTTCAGCACAAAAGCAAGGTCCATACAGAAATGGTTTGTTGAGATCGGTGTGGAAGAACTTGACTGGCCTGCACAGAGCCCTGACCTCAACCCCATCGAATGCCTTTGGCATGAATTGAAACGCCAACTGCGAGCCAGGCCTAATCGCCCAACATCAGTGCCCGACGTCACTAATGCTCATGGCTGAAAGGAAGCAAGTCCCCACACCAATGTTCTAACATCTAGTGGAAAGCCTTACCAGAAGAGTGAAGGCTGTTATAGCAGCAAAGGGGGGACCAACCAAGATGTTTTATGTGCAGGTGTCCACACACTATTGGTCATGTAGATGGAGAGAGAGAGAGAGGGAGAGAGAGAGAGAGGGAGGGAGAGAGAGGGAGAGAGAGGGGGAGAGCGAGAGAGAGAGTTACTACTCTGCAGGAATTTTAATTAAACCCTCTTGCTGTTTGGGGTTTTCGGCTGGGTTTTCTGTATAGCACTTTGACATTGGTTGATGTAACAAGGGATTTATAAATACATTTGATTGATAGTGCATGAAGCTTGCTCTCTGTCAAGCCTCCAGCAGCATAATATAATAACATCAAACATTTAACAGAATCAATCAACAGTCCATTGGCAGGGCAGTGGTTCCAATCATGACAGTATTGTCCCCAAGGCTCTGTGACTAGGGAATATAATGGGCTTTTGGTACAGAGGCCTTTTCAATCATGAATCTATGGTGCTGGGAGACAGGGGGACCCCAGCTAGATTTGTACCCAGCAGAGAGAGGGGAGCCTGGGGGTGGCCTGGTGGCCTCCTGTGATCTCAAAGTTTCAGACTGGTCAGTCCCCTCAGTAAACGTACAACACATTAATTTACTGGGAAGGGCTGAGAAGGTCAGTCTCCACAGACTGACTGCTTGTGGAAGGCCAAGGGACAGGGTATTCATTATTCTATATACTGTACACTACACTCAACCTACATCCTTGGCTTTTTAGCTGGAGGATAAGGGACCAGCTTTGTATAAGCCAACATCCTTGGCTTTTTAGCTGGAGGATAAGGGACCAGCTTTGTATAAGCCCACATCCTTGGCTTTTCTCCTGAAGGACATGATTCCATTGCACCACAACACTTTTTATTTTGTCTTCAGATGACTGTGGGCTGAAAACTAATTTCTCTCCTAGCAAAGGATGATGTTTCTGACCTGTCAGCAATGCATTTTATTAGAGAAGACGCAGAGTGGAGAGAGAGAGCGAGAGCAAGAGAGAGGGTGAGAAAGGGAGAGGGCGTTACCATTCTGCAGGAATTTTAATTAAACCATCTCTCTCAGTGAAGGCAGAGCGCTGTGCTGAGAACCTAGAGTGAGATCTTGAGGGTCACACCTATGAACTGCTGGAATTGTCTAGCAGGAAGCTCACATATAAAAACACACAGTAACAGACGTTCCATTCCATCCAACGCTCTAGAATCTAAGAGGTGCATTCTTGGGATTCTAATATGAAAAGCCATTTACAAAGAACAATCAAGACTCTCGCCTTCGGTTGTGACTTGTCCTTGGTTGCTCAGCAACTCTCATGTATGGTTGAAAGAAACGCTGTCTATCGTACAAAAGGCAGTCAGAGAATGCTMGGTATTCACATTTTGCACGGTAGAACATATATTTTTTAAGGGGAAAGCGTGCTTCCACATAGATAGACACTGGATGGTAATTTTGGTGGATATTTTTCTCCTCGTATATCCTTTTTTATTTTGCGATGTTTATGTTATGATCAGTGCACTGACGTTCACTGTGTATTTCAGCTATCTGTCAGTAGAGGGCACTAAATCGGACCGAAAGGTTTATTTCAGACGCTGAACACTGGTCCGTGTCCGGTGAAAACCCGGGCTAACATACAGAAGCTGTCTTATTCTCCAGTTGTGATCCAGCTGTCCATCCAGAAGCTGCGCTACCAGTAGAGGGTCTTTCTAGAGTGGATTGTCAGCACACCTCGAACTACAGTCCAGATCCTCCTTCCACAGCGTCCTCGTTCTCAGACGTGTGAATACGGGTTGGAGGTTGCCAAGTAACCACAGATCCCAAGGGCACCAATGCTACCTCAACCAATCTGTACTTGTCAATAGACTTAATTGGTGTAAGGTGGTTTTTGTAAGGTCTGTTTGAGGTACAGTATTTATTTAGCTACATAAGAAAATCACATTTTATGTAAATGGGAAGGATTATTAATAAGTGCCGTTAGCGCCATGGCAACAGTAATAGCATTATCCTCAAGCATCWTTTCTAATCCTATGGACTATTTATCAAGCCTGTTGGATTGAACCTGAGGGCTCTCTTCTCCCAGTACAGTGGGTGAACCAGAACCACAGCAACCTTGGCTGACCCATAGAGATAGACACCGGAGTCTAGATGGATAGAACCCYTTTTAGCATGGACAATACAYGGAGGAGTCCTTTTTATACATCTCTCCATGGGTTGGCCTCTTGGCCCAGASACAGACATAGTTGGAATATCATCACCAGTAAATGAAGSCTCACAGRAGCAGAGGAGCTGSTYCCAGCAGAGACAATGGACGTCTGTCATCCACACAGTCAGGCAGTCCAAATATCAACACACTGCAATGTGCACCGTGGCTGTAACTGTATGAACGTGGTAGTGTTCCAAATGGCACCCTTTTATTTTAGTGCACTATTTTTGACCAGGGAATCTGGTCTAAAGTAGTGCACTACAGAGAGAATAGGGTGCCATTTTGGGACACGACCCGTGACCTTACATTGAGATAAAGAACCTTATTGTTGGTGAACTGAAAGCCCATATAATCCAGCCTGGATAAAACCCGGACATAAAAGTGACCGTTCAATAAACAACGAAGTCTGTGGGCAAAAATTGGGTCAACTAAAATCCAGACTCATTCAATTCAGACTCATCAAATCTCAGAACAATGAGAAAAGAGTGGGTTTGCAATGGGGACAGAATAGGATGAGTCATTCAACAGCCATCTGTAGTCATAGACGGTCTATGGTCCCTGAGGACACTGAGGAGCAATGGGCCTAAGTAAGTAAGAGATTCTGTAGACGGCYTACAATCCATATTCATACCTGGCGTGTCAACTCATATAAACAAATATTATATTATACTATAGGTCTACTATATTTATATACTGGGGCTCCTGGACATTACTGTAACTTTTACTACACTTTTTGTGTGTGTGGATAATACTGTAGTATTTACTGTAGTATTTTACAGCATACTGCAATTAGGTGATAATGCCCGAGAAGCTGGTGCTTGGAGGATATATTGACACGGTGTGGTTAGGCCCGAGATTAAGTCTATACTGTAGAATACGTACATTTTATAGTAAGTACTACACATGATTGAGGGATACTACAGTACGTAGTATAGTATACTAAAGTTTACAATAGAATTCTATACGTTTACAATAGAATTCTATAGTAAGTACTATATGTATATATATGTAGTATTTTTTCATATGAGAATATCCACAGCAATATGTAACACAACCCCAGTGTAAATCACGTACAGTAAATCATTTACACCGGGTTTCAATGCTTCAGATTTGATCCCACCTAAAACCCTAAACATTTGGTCAAAGTTATTTCGGCAGGGACTGTCCACGTCCAATTTAAAGTCCAGCTGCCTGCGAGCGAAGTGGCTGAACCGTAACTAGAAAAACAAGGTTCCTGTTCCAGAGGTTGGTCCAGGGGTTAACCCTCCATTTCACACCGTCTCTACAAACAACAACAAAAATACCAAAGGGAAGTGGAGTTCCCCTTTAAACAAGCAAAAACAAGGTTCTTGTGTAACAAGTTTTAAGATGAGGTGTCACCCACCCTGGTGAATAGCATCATGTTAAATCTCTACATGGTGTTGTGTGTGTGTGTGTGGTGTGTGTGTGTGTGTGTGGTGTGTGTGTGTGTGTGGTGTGTGTGTGTGTGTGTGTGTGTGTGATGTGTTACACCCCACCCTGATGAATAGCATCTTCTCTCCAACGCGGTAGCGGCCCTGGGCCTGTCTCTCACACAGAACTTATTGGACACTTGCAGGGAGGGTCCTCCGAGATATGCTTCACCTGACACACACACACACACTTTAAAAATCCTTGATTTGAAGACACAAATTCACATTTCAGACAGATATCTGGACCCCTGGGGAAACAGACAGCACCTTCTGGAACCCTGGGGAAACAGACAGCACCTTCTGGAACCCCTGGGGAAACAGACAGCACCTTCTGGAACCCCTGGGGAAACAGACAGCACCTTCTGAACCCCTGGGGAAACAGACAGCACCTTCTAGAAACCCCTGGGGAAAACAGACAGCACCTTCTAGAACCCCTGGGGAAACAGACAGCACCTCCTGGAGCCCTGGGGAACAGACTGCACCTTCTGGAACCCCTGGGGAAACAGACAGCACTTCCTGGAACCCCTGGGAAACAGACAGCCCCTTCTGGAGCCCTGGGGAAACAGACAGCACCTTCTGAACCCCTGGGAAAACAGCAGCACCTTCTCCTCCACACAGCAAGGCTGCCCATGACTGCTGACACAGAGCAGTACCTCTATCCTCATCTTATGTAGGCCTGTTATCTGAAGGCCAGGTACAGTCAGCCTGTAAACATGGCCCAGACTGCTATCTGAAGGCCAGGTACAGTCAGCTGTAACATGGCCCAGACTGCTATCTGAAGGCCAGGTACAGTCAGCCTGTAAACATGGCCCAGACTGCTATCTGAAGGCCAGGTACAGTCAGCCTGTAAACATGGCCCAGACTGCTATCTGAAGGCCAGGTACAGTCAGCCTGTAAACATGCACAGACTTCTTAATATCACCACAGCAGGCCTGCACTGATATCCCAAGGCTGTTCAGGGTATGAGGGCTGGTATTTAAGCATCTTGTCAGAAAAGGTCTGTTCAGGGGTGATGAGGGCCTGGTATTTAAGGATCTTGTCAGAAAAGGCCTGTTCAGAGGTGATAGGGGCTGGTATTAAGCATCTTGTCAGAAAAGGCTGACTCCATGTAACAGTCATATGAGCAGCTACCCCAGAATCACCCCCTTCCTCTGGCCTCCCCCAACAACATTAACCCTAATCTAACCTTAACCCTCTAGAAATAGCATTTCACCTTGTGGGGACAAACAAAATATCCCCAGTTGGTCAAATGTCTTGTTTGTTTACTATTCTTGTGGGGATTTGTGTTATAGTTAAACACTTCCAGATTAGTAGGGAGGTCAATAAGGTCTAAAACCACCACAAATTACTGGTAATCCTCAGAAATTCCCAGAAATATCCATGGAAAAGTTCAGCATTCCTTGAAATTCAAGGAATTTTACCACCCAACCTCACTGCATCATCCAACAGCTTCCCTGTGCTCTTCTGCTAGACGAGGAGCACTTGGTAGGAAGAGGGATGGAGAGAGGGAGACAGATGAAGTAGAGGTGCCATCTCCTCCGTTCTATCTCCTTCTCTAGCTTAATAAGCCAAGAGGCTCCACGTTGTACCTAAAGAAAGAGACAATTGGAAAATCAGTTTACATAAGGTTACATTACTTAAGGATAATCAACGAGGGCTATGCGTAATATGGAAAATCATTAACAACGTGAAGGTGTGTTCACAACGCGCCAGCAGAGAATAATGAACAACGTGGTAGGTGTGTTTCACAACGCGCCAGCAGAGAATAATGAACAACGTGGTTAGGTGTGTTTCACAACGCGCCAGCAGAGAATAATGAACAACGTGGTTGGTGTGTTCACAACGCGCCAGCAGAGAATAACGAACAACGTGGAAGGTGGTGTTTCACAACGCGCCAGCAGAAAAATAATGAACACACGTGTTAGGTGTGTTTCACAACGCGCCAGCAGAGAATAACGAACAACGTGGAAGGTGTTTCTACAAACGCGCCAGCAGAGAATAACGAACAACGTGGTTAGTGTGTTTCAACGCGCCAGCAGAAAATAATGAACAACGTGGTTAGGTTGTGTTCACAACGCGCCAGCAGAGAATAACGAACAACGTGGAGTGTGTTTCACAACGGCGCCGCAGAGAAAAAACGAACAACGTGGTAGGTGTGTTTCACCAACGCGCCAGCAGAGAATAATGAACACACGTGGTTAGGTGTGTCACAACGCGCCAGCAGAGAATAACGAACAACGTGGAAGGTGTGTTCACCAACGCGCCAGCAGAGAAATAAGAACAACGTGGTTAGGTGTGTTCACAACGCGCCAGCAGAAGAATAATGAACAACGTGGTTAGGTGTTTTTTCACCAACGCGCCAGCGAGAATAATGAACAACGTGGTTAGTGTGTTTCACAACGCGCCAGCAGAGAATAATGAACAACGTGGTTAGGTGTGTTCACAACGCGCCAGCAGAGAATAATAAACAACGTGGAGGTGTCTTTCACACGCGCCCAGCACGAAATAATGAACACGTGGTTAGGTGTGTTTCACAACGCGCCAGCAGAGAATAATGAACAAGGCGGAAGGTGTCTTTCACACCGCGCCAGCCAGAGAATAATGAAACAACGTGGTTAGGTGTGTTTCACACCGCGCCAGCAGAGAATAATGAACAACGTGGTTAGGTGTGTTTCACAACGCGCCAGCAGAGAATAATGAACAACGGGTTAGGTGTGTTTCACAACGCGCCAGCCAAGAGAAAATGAACAACGTGGGTTAGGTGTGTTTCACAACGCGCCAGCAGAGAAATAATGAACAACGTGGTTAGGTTGTGTTTCACAACGCGCCAGCAGAGAATAATGAACAACGTGGTTAGGTGTGTTTCCACAACGCGCCAGCAGAAAATAATGAACAACGTGGGTTAGGTGTGTTTCACAACGCGCCAGCAGAGAATAATGAAAACAACGTGGTAGGTTGTGTTCACAACGCGCAACAGCAGAGAATAATGAACCAACGTGGTTTAGGTGTGTTCACAACGCGCCAGCAGAGAATAAATGAACAACGTGGAAGGTGTGTTCTACACAAGCGCCAGCAGAGAAATAAGAACAACGTGGTTAGGTGTGTTTCACAACGCGCCAGCAGAGAATAATGAACAACGGTGTTAGGTGT
>NW_019942569.1:45585-66369 GCF_002910315.2 Salvelinus sp. IW2-2015 | reverse complement strand
AATGACCAGTGGTAATATTTATCGTCATTTTGAAAACTGTGTTAAAGTGGTCTAAAATCCTGATACTCCACATGCCAGTGGGTATGACAGGAAATGAGAAGTGTTCTGTTGTTAAAGATTGCCTTTTTTAAATATTGGTGAACATGAGTGTGGGGCTAAAACAGCTACAGGAAATATTGTTTTGAAGATCGACAAAAAACAGGAATTTTTAGATTAAAAACTAGCACTTCCCACGAACAACAGTGACAGACAGTGGAGGATCGATGGATAGTGACGTGTGACACAGCACACCATGCATCCATGACAGGCAATAGTCTCCAAACCTGTTGTCGTACAGCATACACCGTGATGATACACTATTCAATCCATCACAGGGAAAAGAGCAAGAAGGGGAAAGAGTGGGAACAGGACAGTTAGCTTAGCTACCTGTTGTAACACACTGTGGTTGTGACCACCACTACTAGCCTTTGAGGAACGGGACAGTTAGCTTAGTACCCTGGTATAACAACACTGTGTTGTGACCACAACTGCACTAGCCTTGAGGGAACAGGACAGTTAGCTTAGCTACCCTGTTATAACACACTGTGGTGGAAACCACACTACTAGCCTTTGAGGGAACGGACAGTTAGCCTTAGCCTACCCTTTGTAACACACTGTGGTTGTGACCACACTTACTAGCCTTGAGGGAACAGGACAGTTAGCTTAGCTACCCTGTTATAACACACTGTGGTTTGTGACCACACTACTAGCCTTGAGGGAACGGACCGATTAGCTTTAGCTACCTGTTGTAACACACTGTGGTTGTGACCAACAACTTACTAGCTGAGGGAACGGGACAGTTTTTAAGCTTAGCACCCTGTTGTAACACACTTGGTTGTGACCACCACTACTAGCCTTGAGGGACGGGACAGTTAGCTTAGCTACCCTGTTGTAACAACCCACTTGCGTTTTGACCACACTTACTAAGCCTTTGGAGGACAATCAATTTCTATTCCATTCTAGTCCTAAATTATCCAGATGATGATTTTTCACTGGAATAAAAAAAATGTCTAGGAGCATAGCTGGCTTGGGGTTGAAAAAAAGAGAGGAATAAACAACCTCAGCCAGAAAACCGCACCAGGAGAGAGAAAAAAACTGAATCGTCTGCACCTCTACCGCTGATTGGCTTCGATCAATCAGGTGTAAAGCTTAAGGCTATCTCTCTCATGCCATATTTAAATTCACCTGAGAATTGCTCTCGAGATTGGCATACTTGCAGCCACATCTAAATTCAGTACCTCAGCTCCTTCCCAAACGAACCTATCCTATATAGGGGCACTACTTTGGACCATGCCATAGGGCTTCTGATTCCGAAAGGATTGATAGTGCGAAGGCAAGCGTATATAGGGAAAATACGTTCAGTGTGCATTTGGAACAGTCACGACAGCATACTGCAGAACTATGGGCACTGACGCTCAGACTTAACGGGGATAGAAGAGAGCAACACGAATACTCCCCCACTGACGACTGAGTTGAAACATTCTCAAAAACATTCTCCAGCCAGGCCAGCTTAACTCCCCACTGTAAGTCTGTCTTCTCTTACTCTGTGTTTTTCCTGGAGTTCTGTACAGTGAACGACATGTTAAAATAACACATTACAGTCCTTATCAGTCATTTAAGTAAGCCAACGGCAGTCACAGCAGTTTCAGGACAGTCTGCTGTCCAAGGGGTATTCTGTGAAGTTAGCTATTGGATGGAGTCTGTGACAACAGAGGGAGCTTGTGTAGAGAGCAATGTGAGGAGGGGATAGCCTGGTCTCTTCTGGTCTGTAAGTGATTTTGTTTCACTGCGGGCAGCGAGGACAGGACTGAGGAGAGAGGGGGACAGGACTGGGAGAGAGGGGGACGGTGGGGAGAGACCGGCGTGGGGAGAGTGAGCAGGGGTGGTTGAGGAGAGGGAGGGGGACAGGGTTGGCGCGAGAGGGGTGCAGAGAGGTTGGAAAGATGACAGGGGACAGGAGTGGAGAGGAGAGAGAGAGGGGGACAGGGGTTAGAGAGAAGAGATGGGACAGGGTGAGAGAGAGAGAGGACAGGGGTGGAGGAGAGAGAGGGGAAGGGGTGGAGAGAGAGAGAGGGCCAGGGGTGGGGAGAGAGAGAGGAAGGACAGGGGTGGGGAGAGAGAGAGAGGGGACAGGGGTCGGAGAGAGAGAGAGGACAGGGGTGGGAGAGGAAGCGAGGAGGTGGAGGAAGAGCGAGGGGGACAGGGGTGGAGGGAAGCGAGGACAGGGGTGGAGAGAGCGATGGGGGACAGGGGTGGGGAGAGAGAGAGAGGGGACGAAGGGGTGGGAGAGAGAGAGGGAGGGACAGGGGTGGGGAGAGAGAGGAGAGGAGAGAGGGGGACAGTGGTGGGGAGAGAGCGAGAGGCGGGACAGGGGTGGGCGAGAGAGCGAGGAGGGGGGCAGGGTGGGTGAGAGAGCGAGGGTGGGGAGAGATCGAGGGGTGGATGGGGGAGAGCGAGGGGGACAGGGTGGTGAGGAGAGCGAGGGGACAGGGTGGAGGTGAGAGCGAGGGGACAGGGGTGGAGGAGAGCGAGGGGGAACAGGGGTGGAGAGAAGAGAGGGGGGACAGGCTGGAGGGGAGAGCGAGGGGACAGGGGCTGGAGAGAGAGCGAGGGGAACAGGGGTGGGGAGAGAGCGAGGGGGACAGGGTGGAGGGGAGAGCGAGGGGGACAGGCTCGGAGAGAGAGGGGAAAAAACCTGACCGACAGTGATCAGAGGAAAGTGACTCTTCTACCAGTTGAGGCTTAATTTCATTTCACTTGCACTTCAGTGAATTCAGGAAACGTTCAATGCATTGTTCTAAAACCTAATTGGGATAGAGAATGAGATTTGGGTCAGGTGTCTTTGTAGCTTGAAGAATCGAATACAGAAACCTTAGGCAAATGGGAACACGCATCCCTGTACTCACCAGTCCCCTCAAGACTCAAACAGGCAGGGGTCTCTCCCACCCCCACCTGACGACACCAGGTCAGGAAGTTAGCTGTGTTGTCCCTAGCAAAAAGGAACCAGGAGCGCTGCACAAACACGGATCCCTCCGACACGGGATGCCTAGAGAAGAGAGTAGGTTAGAACGGAGAAGGTTAGGGTGTGAGATGGAGAGAGGTTAGGGATTAGAGGAGAGAGGTTAGGATTTAGAGGGAGAGAGGTGGATTAGAGGGAAGAGAGGTTGGGATTAGAGGAGAGAGAGGTAGGATTTAGGGAGGAGAGGTTGGGATTAGAGGGAGAGCAGGTTGGATTAGAGGAGAGAGGGTGGGATTAGGAGGGAGAGAGGTTGGATTAGAGGGAGAGAGTTGGGATTAGAGGAGAAGGGTGGGATTAACGAGGGAGAGGGTGGGATTAGAGGGAGAGGTTGGGATTAGAGGGAGAGAGTGGGATTAGAGGGAGATGAGGTTGGGATTAGGTGGAGAGAGGCTGGGATTAGAGGGAGAGAGGTGGGGATTAGAGGCGAGAGAGGTTGGGATTAGAGGGAAGAGAAGGTTGGGAATTAGGGGAAGAGGTTGGGATTAAGGAGAGAGGTTAGGAGTAGAGGCGAGAGAGGTTGGATTAGAGGGAGAGAAGGCGTTGGATTTAGAAGTGAGAGAGGTTAGATTAGAGGGAGAGAGGTTGGATTAGAGGAGAGAGGTTAGGATTAGAGGCGGAGCAGAGGTGAATTGAGGGAGAGAGGTTGGGATTAGGGAGGGAGAGAGGTTGGGATTAGAGGGAAGGAGAGGTTAGGATGGAGAGGGAGAGAGGTTAGTGGTGAGAGGGAGAGAGGTTAGGGTGAGAGGAGAGGGTTAGGGTTGAGAGGGAGAGAGGTAGGGTGGAGCGAGAGAGGTAGGGGAGGGAGGAGAGGTTGGATTAGAGGGAGAGAGGTTAGGATTAGAGGGAGAAGGTTAGGAGAGAGTTAGATCGAGGGAGAGAGTTAGGATAGAGGAGAGAGGTTTAGGATCAGAGGGAGAGAGGGTAGGATCAGAGAGAGAGGTTAGGATCAGAGGGAGGGAGAGGTTTAGATCAAGAGGGAGAGAGGGTTAGGATCAGAGGGAAGAGGTATGGTGAGAGGGAGAGAGGTTAGGGTGGAGAGGAGAGAGTTAGGGTGAGAGGGAGAGAGCGTTAGGGTGGAGGGAGAGAGGTTAGGTGAGAGGGAAAGGTTAGGATTAGAGGGAGAGAGGTTAGGATCAGAGGGAGAGAGGTTATGATCAGAGGGGAGGAGAGGTTAGGATCAGAGGGAGAAGGTTAGGATGCAGAGGAGAGAGGTTTTAGGATAGAGGTGAGAGAGGTTAGGAGGTCAGGAAGGAGAGAGTTAGGATCAGAGGGAGAGTGTTAGGATTTAGAGGAAGAGAGGTAGATTAGAGGAGGAGGTTAGGGTTAGAGGGAGAGAGGTTAGGTTAGAGGAAGAGTTAGGAGGAGAGTTTAGGAATCAGCGGGACAGAGGCTAGGAGAGAGGTTAGGATCAGAGGGAAGAAGAGTTAGGATTCAGAGGGAGAGAGGTTAGGATTAGATAGAGGGAGAGAGGGAGAGAGGTTAGATGAGAGGGAGAGAGTTAGGATGAGAGGGAGAGAGGTTGGATGAGAGGAGGAGAGGTTAGGATGAGAGGGGGAGAGTTAGGGGAGGAGAGAGGTTAGGTGAGGGAGGGAGAGGGTTAGCGTTGAGAGGAGAAAGGTTAGGGGAGGGAGAGAGGTTAGGGTGAGGAGGGAGAGAGATTCGGATCAGAGGCAGAGAAGGTTAGGAATCAGGAGGGAAGAGAGGTTAGATCAGAGGGAGAGAGTTAAAGGTTAGAGGAGAGAGGAGGATCAGAGGGAGAGAGGTTTGGATCAGAGGAGAAGTGGTTTAGGAATCAGAGGGAGAGAGTTAAGGATCAGAGGAGAGAGGTTAGATCAGAGGGAAGAGAGGTTAGATCAGAGGAGAGACGGTTAGGATCAGAGGGAGAGAGGTTTAGGATTAGAGGGAGCGAGGTTAGGGTGAGAGGAGAGAGGTTAGATGAGAGGAGAGATAGTTAGGATGAGGAGGGAGAGGTTAGGAGAGAGTTTAGCGATCAGAGGGAGATGAGGTTAGGATTAGAGGAGAGTGGTAGGATGAGAGGGAGAGAGGTTAGGAGAGAGTTAGGATCAGAGCGGAGAGAGGTTGAGGTGAGAGGGTTTAGATGAGAGGAGAGACGTTAGGATGAGAGGGAGAGAGGTTAGGATGGAGGGAGAGAGTTAGGATGAGAGGAGAGAGGTTAGGAGTGTGAGGGGAGAAGGTTAGGATGAGAGGAGAGGAGGTTAGGTGAAGAGGGAGAGAGGTTAGGATGAGAGGAGAGAGTTTAGGATGAGAGGAAGCAGGTTAGATGAAGAGGGAGAGAGGTTAGATGAGAGGGTAGAGTTATGATGAGAGGGAGAGAGCGTATGATCGAGGCTGAAAGAAACGGAGCGGAGAGAGGTAAGTGAGAGGTTAGGATTAGGGGAGAGAGGTTAAGTGTGAAGGTTAGGATTATAGGGAGAAAGGGTTAGATCAGAGGAGAGAGTTAGGATCAGAGGGAGAGAGGTTAGGATCAGAGGGGCAGAGAGGTTAGATCAGAGGAGGAGAGGTTAGGATCAGGAGGGAGAGAGGTTTAGGATCAGAGGAGAGAGGTTAGGGTGAGAGGAGAGAGGTTAGGTGAGAGGAGAGATGTTAGGATGAGAGGGGAGAGAGGTTAGGGAGATTTTTAGGATCAGGAGAGAGGTTAGGATTAGAGGGAGAGATGTTAGGATGAGGAGGAGGAGAGGTTAGGGAGAGAGTTTAGCGACAGAGGGAGAGCAGGTGGAAGGTGAGAGGTTAGGATGAAGGAAGAGAGGTTAGATGAGAGGGAGAGAGGTTTTAGGATGAGAGGGAGGAGGTGTTAGTGATGGAGAGGGAGAGAGGTCTAGGGATTGAGAGGGAGAGAGTTAGGATGAGAGGAGCGAGGTTAGGGTGAGAGGGAGAGAGGTGAGGATGAGAGGGAGAGAAGTTAGGTGAGCAGGGGAGAGAGGTTAGGGATGAGAGGGATGAGAAGGTTAGATTAGAGGGGAGAGGTTAGCGGATGAGATGGAGAGAGTGTTATGATTAGAGGGAGAGAGGTTAGGGTGAGAGGTTAGGTCAGAGGGAGAGAGTTAGGATAGAGGAGAGAGGTTAAGGTGAGAGGTTAAGGGAATAGAGGAGAGAGTTAGATTAGAGGGAGAGAGGTTAGGATCCAGAGGAGAGAGGTTAGGATCAGAGGGAGAGAGGTAGGATCAGAGGGAGAGAGGTTTAGGATCAGAGGGGAGAGGTTAGTATCAGATGGGAGCAGAGGTTAAGGTTACCAAAAACCAAAGTTTTGTCAGGTCATCCCAGGCTCTTCTTCCAGTGTGCTGACTCGAATCAATGTGTGTCTGTGTTCTTATGGAGAAAACGCAGAAGATTCTTCGTTCCCAACAGACAGTTTGAAGTCGGAAGTTTACATACACTTAGGTTGAGTCATAAAAACTCGAGATTTTCACCACTCACAAATTTTCTTTTAACAAACTATAGTTTGCAAGCGGTTAGAGCATCTACTATTAGTGCATTCGCAAGTCATTTGCTTCCAACAATTTCTTACAGACAGATTTGTTTGCACTCTATAGATTTCACTGTATCAACCTATTCCAAGTGGAGGTCATGGAAGTGCTACAGTATCATCTAAGTGGTTGACTGTGCCTTTAAAACGGTATGGAAAATTCGCAGAAAATTGATGTCAATGGCTTTAGAAGCTTGATACGGCTCATATTGTGTACGATAAGTTTGAGTAATGTGGCTAGGTAGTGTATGCTTTGTGGATGTTTTCCATTAGGCCTACCCTTCCAAACTCACTGCCTCTTTGCCCTTGACAATCATGGGAAAAAATCTAATAGTAAATGCAGCAAGGAAACATTGTTAGACTCCACAAGCTAAATTGCCAAATGCGCCTGAATGGTACCACGTTCAATCTGTTACAAACAATAGTACGCAGTATAATTAGTACACGACTCTTAGCCAATTGGGAACGGTACCTGCAGCCGTCATACTTGCTCAAGGAAGGAGACGACGTTCTGTCTACCTAGAATGAAATACTTTTGGTGGTAACAGTGCATCAAAATCCCAGACACTAAGGCAAAGGACCTTGTTGAAAGGTGAGGTACCTATATCACTAACGTGAAAGGCACCCTAGCCTGTCAAGGAAGAAGCCACTGCTCCAAACCGCCATAAAAAACTGCCACATGGGGACAAAGATCATACTTTAGGAGAAACGTCCTCTGGTCTGATGAAACAAAAATAGAACTGTTTGGCCATAATGACCATCGTTATGTTTGGAGGAAAAAGGGGGAGGCTTGCCAAGCCGAAGAAACACCATGTCCAAACCGCTGATGACGGGGTGGCAGCATCACTGTGGGGGGTGTCTTTGCGTGCGGAGGGGACACCTGGTTGCACTTCACAAAATACATGGCATCATGAGGTAGGAAATGTATTAGTAGATATATTTGAAGGCAAGATATCAGTCAGAAGTTAAAGCTTGGTCGCAAATGGTCTTACCAAATGGACAATGAGCCCCAAAGCATACTTCTCAAAGTTGCCGGGCAAAATGGTCTGTAGGCAAACCCAAAAGTCAAGTATGGGAGTGGCCATCCACAAAGCCCTGACCTCAATCCCATAGAAAGTTGTGGGCAGAACTGAAAAAGCATATGCGAGCAACGGAGGCTACAACCTGACTCAGTTACACCAGCTCTGTCAGGAGGAATGGGCCAAATTCACCCAACTTATTGGGAGAAGCTGTGTCGAAGGCTACCGAAAACATTTGACCCAAGTTAAAACAATTTAAGGCAATTACAAATACTAATTGAGTGTATGTACACTTCTGACCCACTGGGAATCTGATGAAAGAAATCAAAGCTGAATAAATCATTCTTCCTTATACTATTATTCTGACATTTCACATTCTTAAAATAAAGTGGTGATCCTAACTGACCTAAGACAATTTTACTAGGTATTAAGATGTCAGGAAATTGTGAAATAACTTGAGTTTAATGTATTTGGCAAGGTGTATGTAAACTTCAGCTTCAACTGTATCTATTTATCCTTAACAGAATGACAAGGGTGTGTCCTCCATTATGACGTCATAGTGTAAATGATCCTTCCCCAAAGAATGATCCAAGAGATATCTGTATCTCTCGTCAATGGTGCAGAAATGTTTGTGTACGCCCTTCCCCAGATCTGTGCCTCGACACAATCCTGTCTCTGCTCTCTACGGACGATTCCTTCAACCTCATGGCTTGGTTTTTTTCTCTGACATGCACTGTCACCTGTGGGACCTTATATAGACAGGTGTGTGCCTTTCTAAATCATGTCCAATCAATTGAATTTACCACAGGTGGACTCCAATCAAGTTGTAGAAACATCTCAAGGATGATCAATGGAAACAGGATGCACCTGAGCTCAATTTTGAGTCTCATAGCAAAGGGTCGGAATACTTATGCAAATAAGGTATCTTTATTTWTTTTTTTATACATTTGCAAAAATGTCAACTTGTTTTTCGCTTTGTCATTATTGGGTATTGTGTGTAGATTGATTTATTGTGTGTAGAWCATTTAATTTAATCAATTTTAGTATAAGGCTGTAACGTTTCTAAAAGGGGTCTAAATACTTTCATGGAAAGTTTCTGTTTTTACAGAATCTGATCTGTTCGACTCGTTCATTCAAAATGACTCATCTTTCGACTCATTCTGTTCATTTGAGTCAGTAATGCCCAGAGCACGCAGGACTCCCTACCGGTGAACGATGAACAAAAAAAACTTGGAAGAAATCATGATTCTCGTTCACCATTTGGGGGACTTATTGGAGCTGTCAACTGTGACTGAAATTTCTAAAACTGTGCTTCAAACAATACATTTGTGATTGCGAGGCATATAAATAAGATAATTTATTGATACATCTGAAAACGAGGTCTAGTTGCAGGCGCAACTGGACTAGATTGTGAACGACTCTTAGCGGAATGGGAGATTCCGGGAGATTTGCCCCAATAGACCTATAATTCGTGAACTGCGACAGCCATTCAAAATATTCGTTACCGAGTTTAAGCGTTGAGCAGGAGGCAGCCGGTGTATATTTAAATTCTACATAGCTATGTCCATCGATAACATTCAATAATCAATTGATTGCATTCATTCTTGCACCATGCGATCAATGATCAGTTCCACACATGTATTTTTCCATTTCTCTGCGAGCAGATAGTTGCTGGTCAGAACACGTTGCCGGAGCCACTGAATCGGAGGAGCGTGTATTAATCCTGCTGTAGATTTCATTGCGGCCGGCAGGTCTGTTAATTGACTAAAGTATTGGGGAGAAATTGGCCCCAGGTATATTAAGCAGCGAGTGCCATGTTCAATCTCTCATGAAATAACCTGCTTAGTAAGCGCTGAGAGGAGGAAGAAAAAGACATGGGGAAAGGTAATAAATCCTGAGAAGTAATATTGTATCAGTCTGCCTAACTGACTGACCATCCCGAGAAGTAATATTGTAACAGTCTGCCTAACTGACTGACCATCCTGAGAAGTAATATTGTAACAGTCTGCCTAACTGACTGACCATCCCGAGAAGTAATATTGTAACAGTCTGCCTAACTGACTGACCATCCTGAGATGTAATATTGTAACAGTCTGCCTAACTGACTGACCATCTTTCAAGCCCAGTCTCTACAAACATGACTTATTGAGCTCAGAGATAAATATTGGTTCACTTTCCCCTTATCTCTCTTAGAAGTAACGGTTTCTAGGTCAGACAAGCTGAACACCACTTCCTCCAGAGTCTCGGTAGTCTCTCCCTCCTCTCTACACCCTGCCTCTCTCCCCTCAATTCATAAGGGCTTTATTATTGCCAAAACAAGCGAAATACATAAAACAAAAGTGAATTAACTATTTAAAAAATGAACGTAAGCAGCATTCTGTAACAGACCACACCAGCAGCTCTGTAACAGACCCACACAGCATCACCAGCTCTTGTAACAGACCCACACCAGATCACCAGCTCTGTAACAGCACACACCAGCATCACCAGCTCTGAACAGACCCACATCAGCAGCTCTGTAACAGACCCACACCAGCAGCTCTGTAACAGACCCACACCAGCAGCTCTGTAACAGACCCACACCAGCAGCCTAACAGACCCACACCAGCAGCTCTGTAACAGACCCACACCAGCATTAGCAGCTCTGTAACAGACCACACCAGCATCACCAGCTCTGTAACAGAACCACACCAGCAGCTCTGTAACAGACCCACACCAGCATCAGCCAGCTCTGTAACAGACCCACACACAGGTCCACCAGCTCTGTAAGACCCACACCAGCAAGCTCTATATTCAGACCCACCCAGCAGCTCTAACAACCCACACCAGCATCACCAGCTCTGTAACAGACCACACCAGACACCAGCTCTGTAACAGACCCGACACCAGACACGTCAACAGCCCTCACTCCGGCCTTGTGTACAGACCCACACCAGCATCGGCAGCTCTGTAACAGACCACACCAGCATCGCAGCTCTCTAACAGACCCACACAGCATCGGCAGCTCTGTAACAGACCCACATCAGCAGCTCTGTAACAGACCACACCAGCAGCTCTAAAACAGACCACACCACATCACCATCGTCTGTAACAGACCACACCAGCATCAGCAGCTCTGTAACAGACCCACACCGAGTCTCAGCAGCCGTGTAACAGACCCACACCAGCTCAGCAGCTCTGTAACAGACCCATACAGCAACTCTAACAGATGCTGCTACACCGATCAGCCACGTTCGTGTAACAGACCCACACCAGGCAGCTCTGTAACAGACCGCCACCAGCATCGCAGCTCTATACAGACCCACACCAGATCAGGAACCACCATCCCAGCTCTAACACCAGCATCATGGAGACCACCATCAAAAGCTGTAACAGACAATACTTTGCTCCGAATGCAGATGGTCGGTTACACTCTTCTTGTGGTCATCGTTCCATTGCGCAGAAGCTCATAGCAGCAACATGTTTCAATTGAACCAGTCGATAGGAATCTGAAGCCTCAACAAAGAAACTCTCCTCAAAGTAAACAAAAAGAGCCCATTGCTCCCTCTCGGTCATTCCCTCAGTAAAATGATTGCAATGCAATGCAATGCAACGCTCCAGCCCAGTGGTATAACTAAACGCAATAGCCCTTAGTGCCTGAAAACATTAAAGTGATACCATATATACAGTGGGAGAACAGTATTTGATACACTGCCGATTTTGCAGGTTTTCCTACTTACAAAGCATGTAGAGGTCTGTAATTTTTATCATAGGTACACTTCAACTGTGAGAGACGGAATCTAAACAAAAAATCCAGAAAATCACATTGTATGATTTTTAAATAATTAATTTGCATTTTATTGCATGACATAAGTATTTGATCACCTACCAACCAGTAAGAATTCCGCTCTCACAGACCTGTTAGTTTTCTTTAAGAAGCCTCTGTTCTCCACTCATTACCTTATTAACTGCACCTGTTTGAACTCGTTACCTGTATAAAGACACTGTCCACACACAATCAAACAGATTCCAACCTCTCCACAATGGCCAAGACCAGAGAGCTGTGTAAGGACATCAGGGATAAAATTGTAGACCTGCACAAGGCTGGGATGGCTACAGGACAATAGGCAAGCAGCTTGGTGAGAAGGAAACAACTGTTGGCGCAATTATTAGAAAATGGAAGAAGTTCAAGATGACGGTCATCACCCTCGGTCTGGGGCTCCATGCAAGATTTCACTCGTGGGCATCAATGATCAATGAGGAAGGTGAGGGATCAGCCCAGAACTCACAACAACTGGTCAATGACCTGAAGAGAGCTGGGACCACAGTCTCAAAGAAAAACATTAGTACACACTACGCCGTCATGGATTAAAATCCTGCAGCGCACGCAAGGTCCCCTGCTTAAGCCAGTGCAGTCTCAGGCCTGTTGAAGTTTCCAATGACCATCTGGATGATCCAGAGGAGAGAATGGGAGAAGGTCATGTGGTCTGATGAGACAAAAATAGACTTTTTGGTCTAACTCACTCGCCGGTTTGGAGGAAGAAGAAGTATGAGTACAACCCCAAGAACACCATCCCAACGTGAAGCATGGAGTGGAAACATCATTCTTGTGGATGCTTTTCTGCAAAGGGGACAGGACGACTGCACCGTATTGAGGGAGGATGGATGGGCATGTATCGCGAGATCTTGGCAACAACCTCCTTCCCTCAGTAAGAGCATTGAAGATGGGTCGTGGCTGGGTCTTCCAGCATGACAACGAACGAAGCACACACATGGCAACTAAGGAGTGCTCCGTAAGAAGCATTCCAAGGTCCTGGAGTGGCCTAGCCAGTCTCCAGACCTGAACCCAATAGAAAAATCTTTGGAGGGAGCTGAAAGTCCGTATTGCCAGCGACAGCCCGAAACCTGAAGGATCTGGAGAAGATTGTAGGGAGGAGTGGCCAAAATCCCTGCTCAGTGTGTGCAAACCTAGTCAAAACTACAGGAAACGTATGATCTCTGTAATTGCAAACAAAGTTTCGTACCAAATATTAAGTTCTTGCTTTTCTGATGTATCAAATACTTATGTATGCAATAAAATGCAAATTAATTACTTAAAAATCATACATGTGATTTTCTGGATTTTTGTTTTAGATTCCGTCTCTCATAGTTGAAGTACCTATGATTAAAAATTACAGACCTCTACATGCTTTGTAAGTAGGAAAACCTGCACAAAATCGGCAGTGTATCAAATACTTGTTCTCCCCCACTGTATATAATTATATCTCAAATTTCTCAACAAACAGTTCCTTGTTATTACTTTGAAGCTAATGTCCTGCAAACTCTTCACATCCATAGCTTCTGGGACAACATGATAGTTAGTGATGCAGAATTGCTTTCAGAAATTTGACATTACCTCTATGACTTGTTTTGCCTTGCTTCCTCCCCCAACCCATTTCTCCCTTTTTCTCTCCTCCATTCATCTCTCTTCCCAACCATTCTCCTCTCTCTCTCCCCCTCCTCCATCTCTCTCTCTCCCCAACCCATTTCTCCCTCTCTCTCCAACCCATTTCTCCCTCTCTCTCTCTCTCCATCCATTCTTCTCTCTCCAACTCATTTCTCCCTCTTCATTTCTCTCCTTCTCCCTCTCTCTCTCCCTCTCTATTTCTGATTTCTCGGCCGCATTCTAAAAATCGATGAGGTCACAAAGGCACAGCCAGTCAGCATCACTGCTGAGGAAAACCATGCTGAACTGGGACAGGCTGCTAACAGGCTTTTGATTGACAGAAGTGGAGACGTGTTTGTAAAGACATGAAGTAAGTAGGCTAGCTAGGTTAGGTAGGTAAGTAGTAGGGATGTAAGTAGGTAAGTAGAGGTAAGGTAAGTAGAGGAGAGTAGAGTAAGTAGTAGGTAGGAAGTAGGAGGTAGTGGAGAGTAAGTAGGTAGTAGTAAGAGAGTGAGGAGGTAAGTAGGTAGGTAGTAGTGAGTATAGCTAGGAGGTAGTAGGAGATAGGTAGTGAAGTAAGTAGAGTAGTAGGGAGTAGCGTAACTGCTGACAAACCCGATCAGCCAACTAGATTTCAGGCATGATGAGGTGCACCAAAAGTGGGCCGTGCACAAGACAATCAGACTATCATCTGTCAGTCAAAATATCCTCCGATATCACCTCACACAAACAGGCTCTTTCCTGCTAAACACATATTCCGGTTAGCACTAAACAAATGTTAATCAGTGTAAAATAGATCTTCACGGATACTCTGATTAAACTGCCATGGAAGAACTAAAGACACTAACCTTTCTATGAGGTGCTACAGAACAGGTTAGAAGAGTTACAAGGATAGGGCTTAAAAAGGAGAAACATGTTGGGAGTAGAACTAGTCTGATGTGTTGAATATCTACCCGTTTAGGTGGGGCAGCAGGTAGCCTAGTGGTTAGAACGCTGATCGAATCCCTAAACTGACAAGGTAAAAATTCTGTCGTTCTGCCCCTGAACAAGGCAGTTAACACACTTTCCCTGGTAGGCCGTCATTGTAAATAATAATTTGTTCTTAAACCAACTTGCCTAGTTAAATAAACGTTAAAAGTATATATAAAATATAAAAAAAACAATACAGCCAAGTAAGGAATGCAGTAAAACACATCTTGGAACTGACAGGTCTGCTACCTTAAAAGGTGTTCTCCTAGCAGAACTCACCTAGGTGAAGTGACCAAATGTGTATTGCACCTTAGCTAGAGAAAAAAATATATAATTCAACAATAGCGAGTATACACTTCCCATCTCAAAAAGTCTGAATTAATCTAAGATAACTCAATAAATCTGTAATACATTTTTCCAGAATCTTAGTCGCTCAATTTTACATCTACTAGAGTTTGGTGCAGTATTCTCAAGTGAAAACATTTGAATGAAAAGAGTGTCTCTCGTTGTGACAATTCATGAACATGTACACACACATCATTGACACTCGTTGTCACACACTCATGCCCCTACTGTTGATACAACAACTTCATGAACAATCCTACGTGATAACAATTGAACAATCCCTACTGTTGACAAACATTGACAACCCTACTTTATCAACACACTTCATTGAACATCTACTGTTGATAACACACACTTCATTGACAACCCTATTTGATAACACACACTTCATTGAACAACCTACTGTTGATCAACACCGACGAAAGGCGTTCTACGAGCTTCGGCTGTCCTCCAGAAATTGTGTTTATTATGTCCACGAACAGCTGAAAAAAACCTTGCCGAAGACCAAACGAAAAAAACGTCACAAAATAATTCATAACAGCTGGGGAGCATGCAGACGCCTTTACAGTACAGAGTTGAGGAAACAGGTACATTACTCTACAGACAGAGTTGAGGAAACAGGTACTTACTCTACAGTACCAGAGTTGAGGAAACAGGTACATTACTTTACAGTACCAGAAGTTGAGGAAACAGGTACATTACTTACAGTACAAGTGAGGAAAAGTACAGTTATCTACAGGGCTACTTTACAGTTGGATAGGATGGAGACGGGTATTACTTTACAGTTGGATAGGATGGAGACGGTACATTACTTTACAGTTGGATAGGATGGAGACGGGTACATTTACAGTTGGGCTCCACGGCCAAAACAAGCTAAACATTCTCTTTTAATTGACATGGTAAACATGGGTGGTTTAACATCAAGGATTCTATCAAAGTACAAACCCGTTGTGTCATTAGACTGGTGTATAAAACAGCACAGTCAGCGTTTAACAGCTGTACAGTACTCCGTGTAAGCTATACAGTACCTTCCATACAGTGTAACAAGCTAGTACAGTACCTTCCCATACAGTTTAACAAAGCTGTACCAGTACTTCCCATACAGTTTAACAAGCTACAGACCTTCCATACAGTTTAACAGCTATACAGTAACCTTCCATACAGTTTACAAGCTATACAGTACTCCATACAGTTAACAAGTATCAGTACCTTCCCATACAGTTAACAGCTATACAGTACCTTCCCATACAGTTTAACAAGCTATACAGTACCTTCCCATACAGTTTACAAGTGTACAATACCTTCCCATACAGTTTAACAAGCTATACAGTACCTTCCATACAGTTAACAACTAACAGTACCTTCCCATACAGTGTAACACCTATACAGTACCTTCCCATACAGTTTAACAAGCATACGTACGCTTCCTATACAGTTAACAAAGCTATACAGTACTGCTCATTACACCAGTACTATACTTCCCAACAGTTTAACACTTACAGTACCTTCCTATACAGTTTAACAAGCTATACAGTACCTTCCCATACAGTTAACAAGCTATACAGTACCTTCCCATACAGTTTAACAAGCTATACAGTACCCTCCATACAGTTTAACAAGCTATACAGTACCTTCCCATACAGTTTAACAAAATACAGTACCTTCCCATACAGTTTAACAAGCTATACAGTACCTTCCCATACAGTTAACAAGCTATACAGTACCTTCCCATACAGTTTAACAAGCTATACAGTACCTCCATACAGTGTAACAAGCTATACAGTACCTTCCCATACAGTTAACAAGCTATACAGACCTTCCCATACAGTTTAACAAGCTCATACAGTACCTTCCCATACAGTTAACAGCTATACAGTACCTCCCATACAGTTTAACAAGCTATACAGTACCCCCATACAGTTTAACAAGCTATACAGTAACTTCCCATACAGTTTAAACAAGCTGTACATACTTCCATACAGTTTAACAAGCATACAGTACCTTCCCATACAGTTTAACAAGCTATACAGTACCTTCCCAACAGTTAACAAGCTGTACAGTACTTCCCATACAGTTAACAAGCTGTACAGTACCTTCCCATACAGTTTAACAAGCTATACAGTACCTTCCCATACAGTTTAACAAGCTGTACAGTACCTTCCCATACAGTTAACAAGCTATACAGTACCTTCCATACAGTTAACAAGCTTATACAGTACCTTCCCATACAGTTAACAAGCTATACAGTACCTTCCCATACAGTGTAACAGCTATACAGTACTTCCTATACAGTTTAACAAGCTATACAGTACCTTCCTATACAGTGTAACAAGCTATACAGTACCTTCCCACTACAGTTTAACAAGCTATACAGTACCTTTCCATACAGTGTAACAAAGCTATACAGTACCTTCCCATACAGTGTAACAAGCTGATAACAGTACCTTCCCATACAGTTTAACAAGCTATACAGTACCTTCCCATACAGTGTAACAAGCTATACAGTACCTTCCCATACAGTTTAACAAGTATACAGTACCTTCCCATACAGTTAACAAGCTATAACAGTACCTTCCCATACAGTTTAACAAGCTATACAGACCTTCCCATACAGTTTAACAACTATACAGTACCCTCCTAACAGTTTAACAAGCATATACAGTACCTTCCCATACATTAACAAGCATACAGTACCTTCCCATACAGTTAACAAGCTATACAGTACCTTCCCATACAGTGTAACAAGCTATACAGTACCTTCCCATACAGTTTAACAACTATACAGTACCTTCCCATACAGTTTAACAAGCTATACAGTTACTTCCATCAGTATAACAAGCTGTACAGTACCTTCCCTACAGTTTAATAAGCTTACATACCTTCCCATACAGTTTAATAAGTATACAGTACTTCCATACAGTTAATAAGCTAACAGTACCTTCCCATACGTTTAACAAGCTATACAGTACCTTCCTATACATGTATACAAAGCTATACAGTACCTTCCCATACATTTAACAAGCTATACAGTACCTTCCCATACTGTAACAAGCTACTAATACAGTACCTCCCAATACGTTAACAAGCTATTACAGTACTTCCCATACGTTTAAACAAGCTATACAGTACCTTCCCATACAGTTTAATAAGCTATACAGTACCTTCCCATAAACCAGTGTAACAAGCTATACAGTACCTTCCCATACAGTGTACAGCTATACAGTGTAACAAGCTAACAGTACATCCATACGGGTTAACAAGCTATACAGTACCTTCCATACAGGCAGTGTAACAAAGCTATACAGTACCTTCCCATAAAGTGTTAACAAGCTATACAGTACCTTCCTATACAGTTTAACAAGCTATACAGTACCTTCCTAAACAGTGCTACTCACTCCAACATCCTGCATGTGGCCTCTACTCAAATATGGGGCCGCAAGAGGGGGAAAGCTTGTACCAACAGCTCACTACAGCCATGTGGCATGACATGCCAAAGAACTTGCAGAAACAGACTTTGCTAGAATATCTTAGGAAAATCCATTTTAAGAACACAAACTGACTGGGAATCTGATGTGTTCAAGTCTCAATTGGTGATTAGACTGTCTTATATGAAAACATCAAAACACTATATCATCCAATCAACAGATGCCTTCTTAAACAAGTCAGCTATCATAAAAAAAAATATATTTTCACCTTTATTTGACCAGGTAGGCAAGTTGAGAACAAGTTCTCATTTACAACTGCGACCTGGCCAAGATAAAGCAAAACAGTTCGACGCAAACAACAACAACACAGAGTTACACATGGAATAAACAAACATACAGTCAATAACACAGTAGAAAAATAAGTCTATATACAGTGTGAGCAAATGAGGTGAGATAAGGGAGGTGAAGGCAAAAAAAGGCCATGGTGGCGAAGTAAATACAATATAGCAAGTAGAAGTAGGAATACTGATAACTTCAGTTTCTTTCAAATGCGGCATGTACGTAGGACCATCTGTCTAGCCRCAGGCTAATATTATGTCTGTTTTCAGATTCCTGTGGAACCATAAATAGGCTAAATTATAACACAATCCTGGAGGGAGTGTGTGGGTGTGATTTTCTTCACCTCTAAAGTAAAATCCTGTCTGTCAAACTGGGGGAAGTCAGAGGTTGTTTTAACAGCCAGAATACAGGGTTGGATTGGGTTATTTGGCATTCCTAATATTCTATGTCAAAGATTCTTGGTCCTTGAGATGCCTAATGCTCAGTATTCTGAGTCATAATTCAAATGGTTGCGGTAAGACCATGAGATATTTACTAATTCAGTGGTAGCATTGAATTCAAGGACAACAAAAATAGACGAGACAAAGGAATTCACATTYCCCAGATATACCTCTTCGTTTTTATTATGATTGGCACTGCATGGGGCAAAAATCGAAACGCAACAACAAAATCAGTCTGGTGATTACCTTCAGCCTAGCAGTTAGAGCGTTGGGCCAGTAACCAAAAGGTTGTTGGTTCGAATACCCAAACTGGTGTAACGGATGTGAAATGGCTAGCTAGTTAGCGGTGGTGCGCGCTAGCAGCCTTTCAGTCGGTTACGTCACTTGCTCTGAAACCTAKWAGTAGTGKTKCCCCTTGCTCTGCAAGGGCYGCGGCTTTTGTGGAGCGATGGGTAACGACGCTTCGTGGGTGACTGTTGTTGATGTGTGCAGAGGGTCCCTGGTTCGCGCGAGGGGACGGTCTRAAGTTATACTGTTACACTGGCAAGATATGTCTGTGCGGTCTTGTCATGCCAACCAACCAACCACAGGAGTKYACAAWMMRRYMYRRRMMSRTMTKRKAMMGKWTTMTMARKRWYWSTSMKKAWCWRKGMTSAKSTMSSMYYWKGTCCATATAATCTATTCCTCATTATAATCTAAAAGGCAAAACTGATCCCAGATCAGCACTTTTACTCTGAGATACTTTTTGAACACGGGCCAATGGGAACCGGGCTATATGATCCCTGCCTTGGTTCTAGCTTGCTGCGGTGAAGGTTTCCCAGCCAGTACCTTTCCGTGGCCGGCGCCAGGCACCTCTCCATGGTTCTTGGTCTGGTTCTGCTTGAACTTCTCCTGTAGCGTTTCAGCCAGCTGACACAGCAGGAAGCCGTTGTCCAAACGCTCCATGAAGTTCTCTGCTGTGATCTCCAGACCTGGGGAAGAGAGGAGGGCAACGTAGAGAGGGGAAAGGACAAAGGAGAGGACAGGGGAGAGGAGAGGAGAAGAGGAGAATTGAACCTTTATTTAACTAGGCAAGRAGGGAGAGGACGGGAGAGGAGAGGASAGGRMRGGGAGGRGAGGAGAGGACAGGAGAAGGATAAGGGAGAGGACAGGATAAGGGAGAGGACTGTATGAAAGGATAGAAATTGATATAGAAAATAAAGTGAGTTAAGCCAACTGTGTAATATGTGTACTAAATTCTAAATATATGTACACTAAATTCTAAAGCCTGAATTCAATAAAAAATACAGAGAAAATTGAGAATCACTGGTATGCCATGCAGTTAAAATATTGGCCTATTAAATGAGGTCCTAATAGTTTATGAAGTTCTAAAAGTAGCCTATAGTTCTATAGCTCTAATAGTAACTTAGTTCTAATAGTAGCCCATAGTTCTAATAGTAGCCCATAGTTCTAATAGTTCTAATAGTAGCCCATAGTTCTAATAGTAGCCCATAGTTCTATAGCTCTAATAGTAAATTTGAGACCGTTTCCACAATATTAGTATAGACCGCCATAGTCTATAGTTCTAATAGTAGCCCATAGTTCTAATAGTTCTAATAGTAGCCAATAGTTTCTATTAAGTTCTAATAAGCTAGCCCATGAGTTTTCTAAGAGGTGCTCATATATAATAGCGTCAAGCCCATTAAGTATGTCAATAACGCTTCTTAAGGGTAAGCCCATATGTCTTTCTAATTGACGTATCTATATCATCGATACTTAACCAAGCAGATCTATATCACGTTTCTAAAATAGCCTATAGCACCATAGTTTCTATTCCTCTGATGTTCTAGAACAAAGACTAGACATGTACCTCATATTGATATCATATAAGTGGCCCATCCAATGTTCTTGGACTTTTGTTTACCTTCTAATAAAAGATACGCCCATAGTTCTAATAGTCTATAGTCATAGCAATAGTATGCCTATAGTTCTAATAGTAAGCCCATAGTATATGCATCATTAGTTCTAATAGTAGCCATAGTTCTAATAGTTCTAATAGTAGCCCATAGTTCTATTAGTTCTAATAGTAGCCCATAAGTTCTAATATAGTTCTAAATAGTAGGCCCATAGTTTTCTAATAGTTCAAATAGTAGCCCATAGTTCTAATAGTTTAATAGTAGCCCACATAGTTCTAATAGTAGCCCATAGTTCTAATAGTCTCTAATAGTAGCCCACTGTTCTAGCCGATAGTAGCCCATAGTTCTATAGGTTCTATATAGTATGCCATAGTTTTATTACTGAGCCCTGTTCAATAGTAGCCAC
>NW_019942569.1:14408-45560 GCF_002910315.2 Salvelinus sp. IW2-2015 | reverse complement strand
GCGCGCATAGTTCTAATAGTAAGTACTTATTCTAATAGTAGCCCATATTCTATAGTTTAATAGTAGCCCATAGTTCTAATAGTTCTAATAGTAGCCCATGTTCTTAATAATGTAGCTCATAATAGTTAGCCCATAGTTCTATAGTTCTAATAGTAGCCCATAGTTCTATAGTTCTAATAGTAGCCCATAGTTCTAATAGTGTCTAATAGTAGCCCATAGTTCTAATAGTAGCCATAGTTCTAATAGTAGTCTCCATAGTTATAATAGTAGCCCTAGTTATAATAGTAGCCATAGTTTTTATAATAGTAGCCCGCATAGTTATAATAGTAGCCCAATAGTTCTAATAGTAGCCCATAGTTCTAATAGTAGCATATAGTTCTAATAGTAGCCCATAGTTTCTAACAGTCAGCCCATAGTTCTAACAGTAGCCCATAGTTTATACAGTAGCCCATAGTTATATGTTCTCTAATAGTAGCCCATAGTTCAATGTAGCTAGTTCTATAGTTCTAATAGTAGCCCATAGTTTTAATAGTAGCCCATAGTTCTAATAGTAGCCCATTAGTTCTAATAGTAGCCCATAGTTCTAATAGTAGCCATAGCTTCTAATAGTAGCATAGTTCTAATAGTTAGCCATAGTTCTAATAGTAGCCCATAGTTCTAATAGTAGCCCATAGTTTTATATAGTAGCCCATGTTATAATAGTAGCCCATAGTTAATAGTTCTAATAGTAGCCATAGTTCTAATAGTAGCCCAATAGTTCTAATAGTAGCATATAGTTTTAATAGTAGCCCATAGTTCTAACAGTAGCCATAGTTCTAATAGTTTCTAATTAGTAGCCCATAGTTCTATAGTTCTAATAGTAGCCAATTCTATAGTTCTAATAGTAGCCCATAGTTCCTAATAGTGCCTATAGTTATATAGTTCTAATAGTAGCCATAGTTCTATAGTTCTAATAGTAGCCATAGTTTAATAGTAGCCCAGCTAGTTCTAATAGTAGCCCATAGTTCTAATAGTAAGCCCATAGTTTCTAATAGTAGCCCATAGTTCTAATAGTAGCCCATAGTTCTATAGTAGCCATAGTTCCCTAATAGTAGCCCATAGTTCTAAATAGTAGCCATAGTTCTAATAGTAGCCCTAGTTCTAATAGTAGCCATATTCTATAGTTCTATAGTAGCGCCCTGTTTAATAGTAGCCCACTGTTCTAATAGTAGCCCATAGCTTCCTACAACATCTGAACATAAGAGCAGACAAAGACAAAGTTTGAACAAGCCAGAGCTGGCATGCTGCATAGTACAACCTCGTTATCCTTCACAGAGAACACACACACTTCCACACAGAACAAACCACACAACATGCAGCAGAGATAGAACAGTGATCAACATGTGGTCTTTCTAGTTGACTGGCGTCGCACGTCCATTCCTCTCAGTTAGATCATTCTGACTGCATAGGAGGAGGTGGCAGTGGGGTGTCTAACTGTGGAACACAAACTCCGGGGATTTCTGTCTTCATCCTTTGGGTAAAGGGAGGTGTTCCAGAGTTTTAATGAGTTCCAAATGTGGTAATTGAGCACACAGCGAGAGAGAGAGAGAGAGAGCGTGAGAGAGCGAGACACAGAGAGAGAGTGAGAGACACAGAGAGAGAGAGACACGGTGAGAGAGAGACACAAAGACACAGAGTGAGAGAGTGAGAGAGTGAGAGAGTGAGAGAGTGAGAGAGAGTGAGAGACACACAGAGACACACAGAGACACACAGAGACACACAGAGACAGAGAGAGGGTAATACCTCTATAAGCTCCTGCCTTATTCTCAGTCCCCTTCCTTCTCATTGAGGATCTGACATGTACATGCAGTTTTTAGAGACAAATTACTCTCTTGTATTGTGCCGTTTAGCCTGCAGATGAACATTCTGCATTGTAGGTAATCATGAAGACAATATATTATCAGTAAAGGCTCTTTGCAAACGGCTAGCGCGCCACAAGGCTAGGCGCCACAAGGCTAGAGAGCCACAAGGCAGACCAGCAGCTAGAGAGCAACTAGAACAGTGTGATGTTGTCTTTTTACTCTCGTCTCTCTCACCCTCCACCCCCAGGCTAACCACCCTCAGAGAGCCACACTCAGAAAAGCCACACCTCAGAGAAGCCACACCTCAGAGAAGCCACACCTCAGAGAAGCCACACTCAGAGAAGCCACACCTCAGAGAAGCCACACCTCAGAGAAGCCAACCTCAGAAGCACCTCAGCACCTACCTCAGAAGCAACCTAGGAGCCACACCTCAAGAGAAGCCACACCTCAGAGGCCAACCTCAGAGAAGCACCCTCAGAGAAGCACACTCAGAGAAGCACACTCAGAGAAGCCACACCTCAGAGAGCACACCTCAGAGAAGGCCACACCCAGAAAGCCACACCTCAGAAAGCCACACCTCAGAAAAGCCACACTAGAAAGCCACACCTCAGAAAAGCAACACCTCAGAGAGCACACCTCAGAGAGCGCAACACCTCAGAAAAGCACACACCTAGAAAGCACACTCAGAAAAGCCACACTCAGAGAAGCCACACCTCAGGAAGCCACTCAGAGAAGCACACTCAGAAGACACCTCAGAAAGCACACTCAGAAAGCACACCTCAGAACAAGCACACCTCAGAAGCCACACCAGAGACAGCCACACCTCAAGAAAGCCACACCTCAGAAAGCCACACATCAGAAAAGCCACACTCAAAAACCACACTCAGAAAAGCCAACACCTCAGAAAACCACACTCAGAAAAGCCACACGACATCAGCGTTACCATGCCAACAGATAGGGCCTGACACCAGTGCACGCAGACAACACAGCTAACAGATAGGCCCGACACAACACAACACAGCTAACAGATAGGGCCGAGACACACACACACACACACACACACACACACACACACACACACACACACACACACACACACACACACACACACACACACACACACACACAACACACACACACACACACACACACACACACAACAACACACACACCACAAACACACACAACGGCGACACAGATAAGTAGATGGGTCTTCTATAGGGTCAGATTGGATGAAACGTCATATACTGATGACAAGCACTTCCTGGAATAAGGAGGCTGCTGGTATACGGACCAATGATCATGCAAAACAACTCCTACAGTGAATGGATTTATACAGTAGTCTACAGTTGAATTTCTAACAACTCTAAAGCTGATGGATTATAAGTAGTCTACAGGAACTTTCAAAAACAATCCTACAGTGATGGATTCTACAGTAGATCTACAGTTGAACTTCAAAACACTCTTACAGTGATGGATTATACAGTAGTCTCAGCTGAACTTCTTCTATTCGTCACATTAGGCCAACTAAGATGCTAATATATAGCAATTATTCAATTGGAGGAGAGGTTTCAAAGCGTGTGTGACCCTCTCTCCATTCTGGCTCGTTAACGTTTGTTAACGGTCTCAGATCAACAGGAAACAGGAAGACCCGGAGATCCATAAAATTAAAAGGAAAATGAATAATGGCTGGAGCTGAATAGGTCTAAAAAGGTATCTGGCGTTAAACTCGGACAGCAAACAGGCCTTCCCTCCACAGTTCATCCCGGTGTTTAAGACCAGGTACACAGGGTTACATTGCATGTTAGTCATTTAGCAGACTTCTCTTATCAGGCCACTACAGTAGTGAATCATTAGCAGACTCTCTTATCCAGTGCACTAACAGTAGTGATCATTTAGCAGACTCTTCTTATCCAGAGCCATAACAGTATGAATCATTTAGCAGACGCTCTTATTTTAATTGTATTTCTTTATTTAACCTTTGTTTAACTAGGAAAGTCAGTTAAGACAAATTCTTATTTACAATGACGGCTAGGAACAGTGGGTTAACTGCCTTGTTCAGGGGCAGAACGCAGATTTTTACTTGTCAGCTCGGGGATTAGATCTAGCAACTTTCGGTTACTGGCCCAACATTCTAACCACTAGGCTACCAGCCGCTCCAGAGCCATTACAGTGAGTACTTTCACACTATTTTCTCTCCGTGCTGGTCGCTGTGGGAATCGAACCACAACCTTTGGTGTTGCAAGCACCAAGCTCTACAAATTTTTGCATCCATTTCTAATCTTGAGATTTTTTGTTGTATTTTGATTCATTAATATTAGTTTTAATAAAAGTTATTAATATTTATGAAAAAATCTATGAAAGTCTATTTTCATTAGTTTATCATAGTAAATTCATGAATTGTAACACTTTAATGGATACACTAATTTCATAGAGAATGTTACAAAAACTGAACTATGTATTCGTGACTCTTACTTTGAAGAGATAGATGTTGATCGGGTCCAATAGGTGTTTTGGTAAAAGTCTAAATTCTGTTTACTCGTCTTTAACTGCCATTTCCCGAAGTCACAATCTGCTATGTATAAGTCCAGTTGTCTTACAAAATGAAAAAAAATATTTAGACTGACTTCATCCAGTATCCGGAATGAGATATCAGCTATTTGCATGTTTAATAAACAAATATTAGATAGGCTTAGGTGAAACTTAGTAAACACTATGATGTAAACAGATGATTTTCTGTTCAATGTCTCCATGTATTTGAACAGCATGAATAGGATATGCTTTAGACGGCATTGCAAATCAGGCAGCAACATCAAACTGCTTCCTGACTATCTCAGTCCACAGCCCCATGACTGAAATAGGCCTGCAGTCTAACTAACTGTCTGCCTGAAACAGCTGCAAGCTACTAACTGGTCTGCTTGAACAGCCCTGCAGTCTAACTAACTGGGGTCTTGCTGAAACAGCCTGCCGTCTAACTACTGGTCTGCCTGAAACAGCCTGCAGCTAACTAACTGGTCTGCCTGAAACAGCCTGCAGTCTAACTACTGGTCTGCCTGAAACAGCTGCGTATAAGTAACTGGTCTGCCTGAAACAGCCTAACTAACTGGTTTGCCTGAAACGGCCTGCAGTAACATACTCTGGTCTTGCCTGAAACAGCCTGCAGTCTAACTAACTGGTCTGCTGAAACAGCCTGCAGCTAATAATGGTCTGCTGAAACGCGCTGCAGACTAACTAAACTGGTCTGCCTGAAAAGCTGCAGTCTACTAACTGGTTGCTGAAACAGCCTGCAGTCTAACTAACTGGTCTGCTGAACAGCTGCAGTCTAACTAATCGGTCTGCCTGAAACAGCCTGCAGTCTAACTACTGGTCTGCTGAACAGCTGCAGTGTAACTAACTGGTCTGCCTGAACAGCCTGCAGGCTCTGGTGTGATGAGCTAACTAACGGTCTGCCTGAAAAGCCTGCAGTCTAAACTAACTGGTCGTGCTGAACAGCTGCAGTCTAACTACTTGGTCTGCTGAACAGCCTGCAGTCAACTAACTGGTCTGGCCTGAAACAGCCTGGCAGTGTAACTACCTGGTCTGGCCTGAAACAGCCTGCCGTTCTAATAACTGTTGCTGCAACAGCCTGCAGACTAACTAACTGGTCTGTCCTGAAACAGCCTGGCAGCACTTAACTGGCTGGTCTGCCTTTGTTTCACTTTCTACTATGTTGAATGTTTATAGGACCTGTTAGATCCTGTCCTGTTAGAGACCCTGGTTAGAGACCCTGTCTAGAACGATGTCTTGTCTGAGAGACCTGTCTGGCTAGAGACCTGTCTAGAGACCTATCCGTCTAGAGCCTGGTTAGAGACCTGTCTTAGAGAACTGTCCTGTCTAGAGACCCTGCTAGAGACCCCGTCCTGTCTGGAGACCCTGTCCTGTCTAGAGGACCTGTCCTGTCTAGAGACCTGTCTGTCTAAGACCCTGGTTAGAGATCTGTTCTGTCTAGAGACTGGTTAGAGACCCTGCCTGCTAGAGACCCTGTCCTGGTTAGAGACCCTGGTTGAGACCTGCCCTGCTAGAGACCCTGCCTGTCTAGATACCTGTCCTGTCTAGAGACCTGTCCTGTCTAGAGACCTGTTCCCTGTCTGAGACCTGGTTAGAGACCCTGTCTGTCTAGAGACCCTGTTAGAGCCCTGTTCTGTCTAGAGACTGGTTAGAGCTCTGTCCTGTTAGAGACCTGTCCTGGTTAGAGACCCTGTTCTGTTAGAGACCCTGTCCTGGTTAGAGACCTGGCTAGAGACCCTGTCCTGTCTAGAGACCCTGTCCTGGTTAGAGGACCCTGTTTAGAGACCCTGTCTGTCTAGAGACCCTGTCTGGTTAGAGACCTGGTTAGAGACCCGCCTGTCTGAGGACTGGTCCTGTCTAGAGACCCTGTCCTAGAGACCTGGCATGGTCTAGAGACCCTGGCATGTTAGAGACCTGGTTAGAGAACCTGTCCTGTCTAGAGACTGCCATGCCTAGAGACCTGTCTGTCTAGAGACATGTCCTGTCTAGAGACTGTCTGTCTAGAGACCCTGGTTAGAGACCTGTTCTGTCTAGAGACCCTCTGGTTAGGACCTGTTCTGTCGAGAATCCCTCTAGAGACCTGCTGCATGCCTAGAGACCCTGTCGTGTCTAGAGAACCTGTCTGGTTAGAGACCCTGTCTGGTTAGAGACCCTGGTTAGAGACTGTTTCTGTCTAGAGACCTGGTTAGAGACCCTGTTCTGTCGAGAGACCCTGTCTAAATGCAGACCTGCATGCTAGAGACCTGTCCTGTTGAGACCTGTCCTGGGTTAGGACCCGCTCAGTTCTGTGTCTAGAGACCCTGTTCTGGCCTAGAGACCTCCCGCTAGCCCTGCCCTGCCTAGAGGCCCTACCTGGCCCGTGCCTTAAGGCCTGCCGTTCTAATAGTAGCCCACTGTTCTAATAGTAGCCCACTGTTCTAATAGTAGCCCATAGTTCCTACAACATCTGAAAACATAAGAGCAGACAAAGACAAAGTTTGAACAAGCCAGAGCTGGCATGCTGCATAGTAACACCTCGTTATCCTTCACAGAGAACACACACACTTCCCACACAGAACAAACACACACACAATGCAGCAGAGATAGAACAGTGATCAACATGTGGTCTTTCTAGTTGACTGGCGTCCAGACGTCCATTCCCTCTCAGTTAGATCATTCTGACTGCAATAGGAGGAGGTGGCAGTGGGGTGTCTAACTGTGGAACACAAACCTCCGGGGATTTCTGTCTTCATCCTTTGGGTAAAGGGAGGTGTTCCAGAGTTTTAATGAGTTCCAAATGTGGTAATTGAGCACACAGCGAGAGAGAGAGAGAGAGCGAGACACAGAGAGAGAGTGAGAGACACAGAGAGAGAGAGACACGGTGAGAGAGAGACACAAAGACACAGAGTGAGAGAGTGAGAGAGTGAGAGAGTGAGAGAGTGAGAGAGTGAGAGAGTGAGAGAGTGAGAGACACACAGAGACACACAGAGACACACAGAGACACACAGAGACAGAGAGAGGGTAATACCCTCTATAAGCTCCTGCCTTATTCTCAGTCCCCTTCCCCTCTCTCATTGAGGATCTGACATGTACATGCAGTTTTTAGAGACAAATTACTCTTACTCTCTTGTATTGTGCCGTTTAGCCTGCAGATGAACATTCTGCATTGTAGGTAATCATGAAGGACAATATGATTATCAGTAAAAGGCTCTTTGCAAACGGCTAGCGCGCCACAAGGCTAGCGCGCCACAAGGCTAGAGAGCCACAAGGCTAGAGAGCCACAAGGCTAGAGAGCCACAAGCAAGGCTAGATAAACAGTGTGATGTGTCTTTTTACTCTCGTCTCCTCTCACCCTCCACCCCCAGGCTAACCACCCTCAGAGAAGCCACACCTCAGAAAAGCCACACCTCAGAGAAGCCACACCTCAGAGAAGCCACACCTCAGAGAAGCCACACCTCAGAGAAGCCACACCTCAGAGAAGCCACACCTCAGAGAAGCCACACCTCAGCTGGTTACCCTATGCCAACAGATAGGGCCTGACACGCAAGTGCACGCGCACATACGCACAGCTAACAGATAGGGCCCGACACACACACACAGCTTAACAGATAGGGCTGCCGCAAGTACACATTACACAGCTAAACAGATCAGGGCCTACGACCACACACAGCTAACAGATAGGGCCGACAACACACACAGCTAACAGATAGGGCCCGACACACACACACAGCTAACAGATAGGGCCCGACACCCACACACACCAGCTAACAGATAGGGCCGACACACACAGACAAAGGCGTCAATACAGCTAAGACTAGGGCCCGACACACACACACAGCTAACAGATAGGCCCGACAACACACACCAGCTAACAGATGGGCCCGACACACACACACAGCTAACAGATAGGGCCCGACACCACACACAGCTAACAGATAGGGCCGCCACAACACACACATACAGCTAACAGATAGGGCCCGAGCACACACACACAGCTAACAGATAGGGCCGCGACCACCACAACACACAGCTAACAGATAGGGCCCACACACACACACACCGCTAACAGATAGGGCCCGACACATCACACACGCTAGATAGGGCGACACACACCAGCTAACAGATAGGGCCCGACACACACACACACAGCTAACAGATAGGGCCGACACACACACACAAGCTAACAGATAGGGCCCGAACACACACACACACACACAACTCACACACACACACACACCACACACACCACACACACACACACACAACACACACACACACACACACACACACAACAACACACACACACACACAACACACCACACACACACACACACACACACACCACACAACACCACACACACACGGCCTGACACAGATAAGTAGATGGGTCTTCTATAGGGTCAGATTGGATGAAACGTCATATACTGATGACAAGCACTTCCTGGAATAAGGAGGCTGCTGGTATACGGACCAATGATCATGCAAAACAACTCCTACAGTGATGGATTATAAACAGTAGTCTACAGTTGAACTTCAAAACAACTCCTAAGGGATGGATTATACAGTAGTCTACAGCGAACTTCAAACAACTCTACGTGATGGATTATACAGTAGTCTACAGCGAACTTCAAAACACTCCTACAGTGATGATTATACAGTAGTCTACAAGTGAACTTCTAAACACCCTACATGATGATTATACAGATCAGTATAGCAACTTCAAAACAACTCCTACAGTGATGATTCTACATAGTTAGTTGAACTTCTAACAACTCTACATGATGCAATTATCAGTAGTCTACAGCTGAACTCTTCCTTCGTACATAGGCAACTAAAGATGCTAATAATAGCAATTATTCAATTAGGAGGAGAAGTTTCAAAGCGTGTGTGACCCACTCTCCATTCTGGCCTCGTTAACGTTTGTTAACGGTCTCCAGATCAACAGGAAAACAGGAAGACCGGGAGAATCATACAAATTAAAAGGGAATAATGAATAATGGCTGGAGCTGAATAGGCTACAAAAAGGTATCTGCGCGTTAAACTCGGACAGCAAACAGGCCTTCCCTCCACAGTTCATCCCCGGTGTTTAAGACCAGGTACCACAGGGTTACATTGCATGTTAGTCATTTAGCAGACTCTCTTATCCAGGGCCACTAACAGTAGTGAATCATTTAGCAGACTCTCTTATCCAGTGCCACTAACAGTAGTGAATCATTTAGCAGACTCTCTTATCCAGAGCCACTAACAGTAGTGAATCATTTAGCAGACGCTCTTATTTTAATTGTATTTCTTTATTTAACCTTTGTTTAACTAGGAAAGTCAGTTAAGAACAAATTCTTATTTACAATGACGGCCTAGGAACAGTGGGTTAACTGCCTTGTTCAGGGGCAGAACGACATATCCATATCCTTGTCAGCTCGGGGATTAGATCTAGCAACCTTTCGGTTACTGGCCCAACACTCTAACCACTAGGCTACCAGCCGCTCCAGAGCCACTTACAGTGAGTACATTTTCACACTATTTTTCTCCGTGCTGGTCGCTGTGGGAATCGAACCCACAACCTTGGTGTTGCAAGCACCAAGCTCTACAAACATTTTTGCATCCATTTCTAAATCTTGAGGTTTTTTTGTATTTTGATCCATTAATATTAGTATTAATAATAAAAGTTATTAATATTTTATGAAAAAATCTATGAAAGTCTATTTTCATTAGTTTATCATAGTACAATTCATGAATTGTAACCACTTTAAAATGGACATACARCTAATTTCATAGAGAATGTTACAAACTGAACTCTATGTATCTCGTGACTTACTTTGAAGAGATAGATGTTGATCGGGTCCAAATAGGTGTTTGGTAAAAGTCTAAATTCAGTTTACTCGTCTTTAACTGCCATTTCCCGAAAGTCACAATCTGCTATGTATAAGTCCAGTGTCTTAACAAAATGAAACCAAAATATTTAGRCTGACTTCATCCAGTRTCCGGAATGAGATATCAGCTAATTTGCATGTTTAATAAACAATATATCAGATAGGCCTTAAGGTGAAACTTAGTAAACACTATGATGTAACACAGATGATTTTCTGTTCAATGTCTCCATGTATTTGAACCAGCATGAATAGGATATGCTTTACACGGCATTGCAAATCAGGCAGCAACATCAAACTGCTTCCTGAACTATGCTCAGTCACAGCCCCATGACTGAAATAGCCTGCAGTCTAACTAACTGGTCTGCCTGAAACAGCCTGCAAGCTAACTAACTGGTCTGCCTGAAACAGCCTGCAGTCTAACTAACTGGTCTGCCGAACAAGCCCCCTGCAGTCTAACTAACTGGTCTGCTTGAACAGCCTGCAAGCTAACTAACTGGTCTGCCTGAAACAGCCTGCAGTCTAACTAACTGGTCTGCTGAAACAGCCTGCAGTACTAACTAACTGGTCTGCCTGAAACAGCCTAACTAACTGGTGCTGCCTGAAACAGCCTGCAGGCTAACTAACTGGTCTGCCTGAAACAGCCTGCAGTCTAACTAATCTGGTCTGCCTGAAAACAGCCTGCAAGCTAACTAACTGGTCTGCCTGAAACGCCTGAGACTAACTAACTGGTCTGCTGAAACAGCCTGCAGTCTAACTAACTGGTCTGCCTGAAACAGCCTGCAGTCTAACTAACTGGTCTGCCTGAAACAGCCTGCAGTCTAACTATGGTCTGCCTGAACAGCCTGCAGTCTAACTAACTGGTTGCCTGAAAACAGCCTGCAGTCTAACTAACTGGTCTGCCTGAAACAGCCTGCAGGCTAACTAACTGGTGCCTGAAACAGCCTGCAGTTAACTAACGTGGTCTGCCTGAAACAGCCTGCAGTCTAACTAACTGGTCTGCCTGAAACAGCCTGCAGTCTAACTAACTGGTCTGCCTGAAACAGCCTGCAGTCTAACTAACTGGTCTGCCTGAAACAGCCTGCAGTCTAACTAACTGGTCTCCTGAAACAGCCTGCAGACTAACTAACTGGTCTGCTGCAACAGCCTGCAGACTAACTGACTGGTCTGCCCTTTGTTCACTTTCATCTTCTGACATGTTTATTAGAGACCCTGTCTAGAGACCCTGTCCTGTCTAGAGACCCTGGTTAGAGACCCTGTCTAGAGACCTGTCTTGTTAGAGACCCTGTCCTGGCTAGAGACCCTGTCTAGAGACCCTATCCGTCTAGAGACCTGGTTAGAGACCTGTCTAGAGAACCTGTCTGTCTAGAGACCCTGCCTAGAGACCCGTCCTGTTCTGGAGACCCTGTCCTGTCTAGAGACCCTGTCCTGTCTAGAGACCCTGTCCTGTCTAGAGACCTGGTTAGAGACTCTGTTCTGTCTAGAGACCCTGGTTAGAGACCCTGCCCTGCCTAGAGACCCTGTCCTGGTTAGAGACCCTGGTTAGAGACCCTGCCCTGCCTAGAGACCTGCCCTGTCTAGATACCCTGTCCTGTCTAGAGACCCTGTCCTGTCTAGAGACCCTGTCCTGTCTAGAGACCTGGTTAGAGACCTGTCCTGTCTACGAGACCTGGTTAGAGACCCTGTTCTGTCTAGAGACCCTGGTTAAGACTCTGTCCTGGTTAGAGACCCTGTCCTGGTTAGAGACCCTGTTCTGGTTAGAGACCCTGTCCTGGTTAGAGACCCTGGCTAGAGACCCTGTCCTGTCTAGAGACCCTGTCCTGGTTAGAGACCCTGTTTAGAGACCCTGTCCTGTCTAGAGACCCTGTCCTGAGTAGAGACCCTGGTTAGAGACCCTGTCTAGAGAACTGGTCCTGTCTAGAGACCCTGTCTAGAGACCCTGGCATGTCTAGAGACCCTGGCAATGTCTAGAGACCCTGGTTAGAGACCCTGTCCTGTCTAGAGACCCTGCCATGCCTAGAGACCCTGTTCCTGTCTAGAGACCAATGTCCTGTCTAGAGACCCTGTCCTGTCTAGAGACCCTGGTTAGAGACCCTGTTCTGTCTAGAGACCCTGGTTAGAGACCTGTTCTGTCGAGAGACCCTGTCTAGAGACCCTGCCATGCCTAGAGACCCTGTCCTGTCTAGAGACCCTGTCCTGGTTAGAGACCCTGTCCTGGTTTAGAGACCTGGTTAGAGACCCTGTTCTGTCTAGAGACCCCTGGTTAGAGACCTGTTCTGTCGAGAGACCCTGTCTAGAGACCTCTGCCATGCCTAGAGACCTGTCCTGTCTAGAGACCCTGTCCTGGTTAGAGACCCTGTTCTGTCTAGAGACCTGTTTCTGCCTAGAGACCCTGCCCTGCCTAGAGACCCTGCCCTGCCTAGAGCCCTGCCCTGCCTAGAGGCCCTGTCCTGGTTAGAGACCCTGTTCTGGTTAGAGACCCTGGTTAGAGACCCTGTCTAGAGAACTGGTCCTGTCTAGAGACCTGTCTAGAGACCTGGCATGTCTAGAGACCCTGGTTAGAGACCCTGTCTGTCTAGAGACCGGGTTAGACCACCGGCCACATCAAGGGCTCTCCATAGAGGTCAATAATAATAATACATTAATTTAGCAGATACTTTTATCCAAAGCAACTTACAACAGTGAGTGCATACATGTTCTTATGGGTGGCCCCAGCGGGAATCAAACCACAATCCTTACCCAACATGTTGGTGAGCCCACAGGGCCAGGTCTTCCTTAATGGCAGAAGGCTGGCTTCATGGCGGCTGGTCAGCCATTGGTTGTACTGCTCCAGTCCGTCAGGCCTGGGCCAATTACCTGCTTGGGATTCAGAGGCTGCACATCGTGGTTACCTCCACGTCACTGGCCTATAGAAGAGGCGGAGAGGGGTCAAAGACTGAGACAAGACAGACCTGCTCTCTCTAACTGTCTCCTGATTCTTATTCTTTCTATCCATCCTTCCGCTGCACATATATCCTTTTCCATCCTCCTCTACCGGTCCCCGGGCCATCCTCCTCTACCGGTCCCCGGGCCATCCTCCTCTACCGGTCCCCGGGCCATCCTCCTCTACCGGTCCCTGGGCCATCCTCCTCTACCGGTCCCCGGGCCATCCTCCTCTACCGGTCCCCGGGCCATCCTCCTCTACCGGTCCCCAGGCCATCCTCCTATACCGGTCCCTTTCTATCCTCCTATACCGGTCCCAGTCCATCCTCCTCTACCAGTCGTTCCCACGGAGGCCTGTAGATGACCCTGGATAGTGCAGCCATAACACATACCCCAGTATGGGAATTGTAGAATGTAGCTGAGTCACTCAATTAGGAAAACAACACATGCCAGTCTGTCTCGGTTGGCCCTCACTGCGCCCTGGACCAAATAACAGGTCCACCAGGGTCATCGCCAAAAACCTTTTTCATACAAAAACAGAGCTGGAATAAAGCTTGAATCCTTAGTTGAAACAATAAAGCGTCACCCCGCTTCTGTTTCGGTAAAAAGCTGAGGGATGGGCCTGGAGAAATGCAACCACTCTCAAATTAATTGACAGAGCTATGGATGCAAGGACTGACCATTTACAATGTTGACAAACATTGGAGTAAAAGAAGCTTATATTTTGGTTTCTGATGAGTTGATACCGATGAACTAAGCTCATGAGGCATTTATACTGGCATCTTCATTAAATAGTATCCGCAAAACACCAGTCTCAACGTCAACAGTGAAGAGGCGACTCCGAGATGCTGGCCTTCTAGGCAGAGTTGCAAAGAAAAAGCCATATCTCAGACTGGCCAATAAAAAGAAAAGATTAAGACGGGCAAAAGAACACCGAGACTGGACCGAGGAACTCTGCCTAGAAGGCCAGCATCCCGGAGTCGCCTCTTCACTGTTGACATTGAGACTGGTGTTTTGCGGGTCCTATTTAATGAAGCTGCCAGTTGAGGACTTGTGAGGCGTCTGTTTCTCAAACTAGACACTCTAATGTACTTGTCCTCTTGCTCAGTTGTGCACCGGGGCCTCCCACTCCTCTTTCTATTCTGGTTAGAGCCAGTTTGCACTGTTCTGTGAAGTGAGTAGTACACAGCGTTGTACCAGATCTTCAGTTTATTGACAATTTCTCACATGGAATAGCCTTCATTTCTCAGAACAAGAATAGACTGACAAGTTTCAGAAGAAAGGTCTTTGTTTCTGGCCATTTTGAGCCTGTAATCGAACCCACAAATGCTGATGCTCCAGATACTCAACTAGTCTAAAGGAAGCCAAACAGGACAACAGTCTTCAGCTGTGCTAACATAATTGCAAAGGGTTTTCTAATGATCAATTAGCCTTTTAAAATGATAAACTTGGATTAGYTAACATAACGTGCCATTGGAACACAGGAGTGATGGTTGCTGATAATGGGCCCCTGTACGCCTATGTAAATATTCCATAAAAAATCTGCTGTTTCCAGCTACAATAGTCATTTAAAACATTAACAATGTCTACACTGTATTTCTGATCCATTTGATGTTATTTTAAATGGATAAAAAATTTGCTTTTCTTTAAAAAACAAGAACATTTCTAAGTGAGCCCAAAGTTTTGAACGRTAGTGTACATCATTAATTTATAAGTCCAAAAGATTGATGTAGCAACTAAGGATTCTAGTTTTAATAATAGTAATTGTATGCAACTTGATCAAATATTGGGTTTCAATGTGTCCAAAATTGATAAATATATTAGACATATATAAATAAATCAATTACAAGTTCAAATATATTTTCCTTCTGTTAACAAGTCTAAATCAAATCAAATGTATTTATATAGCCCTTTTATAGCCCTGAAGAGATGAGTCTTCAGTAAAGTCTACAGTGCCTTTATTACTGAAGTACGCCCAGTTAGTTCACAGTAGCAGAAAAGGTAGGTTTGTGATTTGTTTGCTTATGTAAATGCATTTTAAGGGGTGTTTTTGTCTCTTATGTCAGTGCACGTGTTCATGTCATTACCCACTGGTTACACACTAGTTAAATCAATGTTGTTTCCACATCGTTTCTATGAAATTACGTTGAACCAATGTGGAATAGATGTTGAATTGACATCTGTGCCCGGCAGGTATGGCATTTCATTTTTACAACTATATATAAAAAAAAAAAGAAGTTTATATTCTTGTCACTCAAAAATGAACCCGACCAGAACAGTTTATACGTCCATGTTCAGCCAATTTAAAATGACATTAAACACACACACACACACACACACACACACACACACACACACACCACACACACACACACACACACAACACAAACACACACACACACACACCACCACACACACACACACACACACACACACACACACACACACACACACGAAATGTCTGAAAACAGTTGAATATGACCACCCACTATAAACCAATGAAATGAAACATTCAGCATAATAAAATAAAACTTTTGAAGTTATTCATATGAACTTCATTAAAAAGGTTTGGCTGCAGCTAAAGAATAGATTCTCCTCTAAAACAAGTCAACTGACTAACTGACTCCACACAGCTTGTTTGGTAGATAAATGTTATTTGGTCTCATACATCAACAGTTAATCTACCTAAACATTTGATATTGAGCATATTTTGAGTTTTACTTGAAGCTATACAGAAGAATATCTCTCATACCAACCTTGGAAATAAGACTACAGTTGTGTAGCCATCTGCCCATGGCTATAGGCCAGGGATGGGCAACTGTTGCAGAATAAACAGAATATCATGATTAGTTGATTATTGGAGTCAGGTGTGTTAACTTCAGCTGGGGGAGAAGTGTGACCTCACCAATCAGGCCCCTGAGGACTGGAGTTGCCCATCCTTGCTATAACCAAGCTTTTTCCTAAAACTCTGGGGGTTTTATCTATAGAAATAACAATAGAAGTATTGTTGAATAAGTGATTGAAATCGTATCATTTGATTCTGATTTATTCTAAATATGTAACAACTTCACAACAAATGCAATAATATATTTGCGGATAAAGCATACAGTATAAATCGTACAAAAACAACCCTACTAGACCAATTAGAGGCATGCAATCAACAGTCCCGGTGCATCTTCCACTCACCCTATGCAAAGCAACTATTCTGTCCGGACTGTCACTGTCCTCTCGTGCAGTGTCTAAGCTCCTCCGTGCTTTTCACCATCGCTCATCTACCCTCCGCTCTGTCGCCGAAAACAGTGGCCCGGGGTAGATTCGGGCAATGCATAGCATATCTCTGTCTCTCAATCTGTCGAKGATCTTTTTTGTGGAGCCTAGTGCTGCATTGCCGATAGGAGGGGAGTTTTTGATCAGTCATACTGGACTGACGGGGAGGGAATGTTATGCTGCATTCCCTCCTCCTTTCATTCTCTCTCTAATCTGACATTTGAGAAACTCGTTCGTGCGCAAGATTGTAATTAGATAGATGCTGAAGGAGAAGAGCATTAATTGGCCCAGCCACTGTGCAATTTTATGTATTGCAATTGCTCGATTATAAATGACTATAACACAATACAGTGACAAGAGTCGATGTACTTGTTCTTCTTCTACAATCTACACATATTCGCCAATTCAGAAAAAAAAAAGATGGTGAAACTCAAACGGGAGAAATATTTTCTCGAAGGACAATACATTTGTTCTATTCGCCAGGTTTTATGATTTACACAACTTTTATCTTGAGAACTTTTATTTTGAAGTGACTGTGACGCGCTCGCGTACCCGGAAGTTCACTTCACAACATCAACTGGTGGGGGGGAAAGAGAAGAGGACACGGAGAAAAGAAGTAACTTAAAACACCAAAGTGACTTTTCCAAACAACCTTTTGGAGTAATTTCAGGCGTCATTTTAACGTTTTCAAACTCACGTCCAAATGTTCTGAGAGCAGATCGCAGCGTCACATGGAGGCTGTTGTAAAGAACTTGGAGCGGACCATGGAGCTACTCGCGGTGTCGCAGACAGAGACGGTGCAGCGGTGGGACAAACAAACCCTGGACAGAGCCTTCCAATGGACTCAGTACTGCGAACACGTCTACACACGGTTCCATGCAAATCCAACCGTCAGGGACATCTTGGAAAAACAACTACAGGTGACAAACGAAAGTTTACGAACAACTTTTCAGGGGTATACGGACATCACGTTTTCTGACCTGTCGCAGTGTCAACACTTGCTGCTTGTGGGRTTACTAAACAACGCCGCTGTTCCGAGCTCAGTCATCAAACTACTTTTCGACACTAGAACGGTTGKAGGAAAATCTAAGGACGCCACCGGTCATTGCACTGAGTTCATAGAAGTGAAATCGGCACGTAAAGTTTTAAGCGCCATTTATTTGAAACGCAGTACGTCCTTTCCTGGTCCTGRTGTTGACGTGATAGGCATGACACTGATGGAGATATTGGATACCCTGCTCTCTCCAGCTTCTGGCGTGTCCAAGGTGGGCCTAGCAGAGAAGTTATTGGACAACATCTTACAAACCTGTGGTGAAAATGAAATCTTCTCAGGAGTCGTTGCTGCTACTCTCCGGTCAAGGAAAAACAACAAAACAGCAACAACGGCAGCAACAACAACAACAACAACAAAAATGGCTTCTGAAGGAGTTTCATTAGACTTTATCCTGGCTTGGCTCCGGCAACACCATAGTTTACTCCAGCATATGTGTTCCACGTTGCCTATTGGACTTTTGATGGACCTCTACCAGCAGTCCRTGAGATTTAGAGTGACCTACCGTGACATGTTGAAGCAATGGGGGTCACAGTTGGAGTATGACTTGGGAGAAGGAGAGTGGGTTCAAATGTATACCACCGACGGGGTGTCGTTCAAGACACTGTCTGACCATTATAGGTCGTTACTAGGGGCTTGTCCGTCAACAAAGGAGGACGTTGAGAGAGAGCTGACAGAACTGAAGGTTGCCGATGGGGACTTTGATGTTGGAGGTCTGAGTGTTTGGGGTGACCTCCTCTCTGAGCTGAACAAGGTCTGAGTGTTTGGGGTGACCTCCTCTCTGAGCTGAACAAGGTCTGAGTGTTTGGGGTGACCTCCTCTCAGAGCTGAACAAGGTCTGAGTGTTTGGGGTGACCTCCTCTCAGAGCTCAACAAGGCTCTGAGTGTTTGGGTGACCTCCTCTCAGAGCTGAACAAGGTCTGAGTGTTTGGGGTGACTTCCTCTCAGAGCTGAACAAGGTCTGAGTGTTTGGGGTGACCTCCCTCTCAGAGCTCAACAAGGTCTGAGTGTTTTTGGGTGACCTCCTCTCAGAGCTGAACAAGGTCTGAGTGTTTGGGGTGACCTCCTCTCTGAGCTGAACAAGGTCTGAAATGTTAGTTATCTAAAAACGTGTAAAACATAGTCTGTTGCCATCAGTTGAGACAACAACGTGCTCTTGAATACAGAGTGACACAACATGCTCTTGAATACAGAGTGACACAACATGCTCTTGAATACAGAGTGACACAACATGCTCTTGAAACAGAGTGACAAACATGCTCTTGAATACAGAGTGACACAACATGCTCTTGAATACAGAGTGACACAACGTGCTCTTGAATACAGAGTGACACAACGTGCTCTTGAATACAGAGTGACACAACGTGCTCTTGAATACAGAGTGACACAACAAATAAAAAATAAAAATTTAGTTTACTTGCTTTTAGTAAATTGACGTTAAAGGTTAAAAAAAAATCTATAAAACAGTTTGACAACCCTGTTTGTAAGCTTTTTTAAATGAAATCAAACTCAACCGTTTATCTTTTCCAGTGATGAAGACATGGATGTCTCATTGTATGGTGGGGTATGCAGAATAGGTCAACTTTGATCACCTTTTATCTCCTGAATGTTTTTGGCATTCAGGTCCAAAAATGTACTTTCTGACCACTTCCTCCATGGGCAAACATGTATGGAATTTAATTTTTAATTTTTATGAAAGCTGTCAAAAAGTGAATTGAAATGGATTTACCCTCTCTTGAGCAGAACAAAGCCATGTGTAGCCTCATCAGTATTCTGTCATTGGCAGTCAGTGTTCGTTGGACAAATGAGGAACTTTGGCCTCGTTAGATACAATTAATTTAAATATATTTTGTTAAAGGATACATGTTTTTGTGCTAATACATTCATATACGTTTGTATCAATAACAGAATAAAGAGGAATTTCATTAAACAAATGTTTGTATTTTTATTTCAAGTGTGCAATAATACTGTCATCTCCCTTTTTTTTTTGGGACAAACTGAGCTACTGAAACATTTGTATTTATTAGGATCCCCATCAGCTGCTGCCAAGGCAGAAGCTACTCTTCCTGGGGTTTATTATGGATCCCCATTAGTTCCTGCCAAGGCAGAAGCTACTCTTCCTGGGGTTTATTATGGATCCCCATCAGCTGCTGTCAAGGCAGAAGCTACTTCCTGGGGTTTATTATGGATCCCATTAGTTCCTGCCAAGGCAGAAGCTACTCTTCCTGTGGTTATTATGGATCCCCATCAGCTGCTGTCAAGGCAGAAGCTACTCTTCCTGTGGTTTATTATGGATCCCTCATCAGCTGTCTGCCAAGGCAGAAGCTACTCTTCCTGTGGTTTATTATGGATCCCCACAGCTGCTGCCAAGGCAGAAGCTACTCTTCCTGTGGTTTATTATGGATCCCCATTAGTTCCTTGCCAAGGCAGCAGCTAGTCTTCCTGGGGTTTATGATGGATCCCCATCAGCTGCTGCCAAGGCAGAGCTACTCTTCCTGTGGTTTATTATGGATCCCCATCAGCTGCTGCCAAGGCAGAAGCTACTCTTCCTGTGGTTTATTATGGATCCCCATTAGTTCCTGCCAAGGCAGCAGCTAGTCTTCCTGGGGTTTTATTATGGATCCCATCAGCTGCTTGGATGCCAAGGCAGAAGCTACTCTTCCTGTGGTTTATTATGGATCCCCATCAGCTGCTGCCAAGGCAGAAGCTACTCTTCCTGGGGTTTATTATGGATCCCCATTAGTTCCTGCCAAGGCAGCAGCTACTCTTCCTGGGCCCCAAACACATTAAGATGCTTAAATTACATTTTAAACAAAAGATAAAATAGTACAACATAACATTATTACAGCACTACATATCTACAATGCGAAATGTATAATACCAACGAACAACAATATTACAATGTACGTGTGTATAGAGTGCGTTTGCTAGCGCTTGTGTGCACATGTGTGTCTCTTCACAGTCCCCGCTCTTCCATAAGGTGTATTTTAATCTGATTCTACTGCTTGGCAGTATGTCCAACATCAGAATGAGCTAGTTAATGAAATCCAAATCTCAATGAGCAGGAGTGACAGATGGTAGCGTCACACGTTGCCCAGGCAACCACTGCTTGAACTCTGAAGGCCAGAGAGAGGATGTTGTGCGCCTTCCAAATGAGTCCCCAGGGACACAAGGACCCGTGCCTCTCATTCACTATCAGAGCAGTTTGGAGAGGAGGAGGAGGAGGAGGAGGAGAGCTAAGATGAGGTTCTAAGGTCGTCCTGTCTTTGATGATTCTAGAGGTTCTGATGTGTGAAAATATACTGAGGAAAAATATAAACGCAACATGCAAAGTGTTGGTCCCATGTTTCATCAGCTGAAATAAAAGATCCCAGAAATGTTCCATACGCACAAAAAGCTTATTCTCAAAAATGTTGTGCAGAAATTTGTTTACATCCCTGTTAGTGAGCATTTCTCCTTTGCCAAGACAATCCATCCACCTGACAGGTGTGGCATATCAATAAACTGATTAAATAGYATGCATGATCATTACACAGGTGCACCTTGTGCTGGGGACAATAAAAGGCCACGCTAAAATGTGCAGTTTTGTCACACAACACAATGCCACTGATGTGGGAGTGTGCAATTGGCATGCTGACTGGCAGGAATGTCCACCAGAGATGTTGCCAGCTAATTGAACGTTAATTTATCTACCATAAGCCGCAAACAACATCGTTTTAGAGAATTTGGCAGTATGTCCAACCGGCCTCACAACCGCAGACCATGTGTGGAGAAGCGATGAATCCCAGTTTCAACTCTACCGGGCATATGGCAGACAGTGTACATGCCATCGTGTAGATGTGGTTTGTTGATGTCAACGTTGTGCCCMATGGTGGTGGTGGGGTTATGGTATGGACAGGCATAAGCTATGGACAATGAACACAATTGCATTTTATCTATGGTAATTTGACTGCACAGAGATATCGTGATGAGATACTGAGGCCCGTTGTCATGCCATTCATTCGCCGCCATCACCTCATGTTTCAGCATGATAATGTATGGCCCCATGTCGCAAGGATCTGTACACATTTCCTGGAAGCTAAAAATGTGCCAGTTCTTCGATGGCTTGCATACTCACCAGACATGTCACGACCCATTGAGCATGTTTGGGATGCTCTAGATCGACGTGTACGACAGCGTGTTCCAGGTCCCGCCAATATCCCGCAACTTCGTACAGCCCTTAGGAGTGGGACAACATTCCACAGGCCACAATCAACAGCCTGATCAACTCTATGCAAAGGAGATGTGTCGCSCTGCATGAGACAAATTGTGGTCACACCAGATACTGACTGGTTTTCTGATCCTCGTATCTGTGACCAACAGATGCATATCTGTATTCCCCAGTCATGTGAAATCCATAGATTAGGTCCTAATTTATTTATTTAAATGGACTGATTTCCTTCTATGAACTGTAACTCAGTAAAATATTTTTAATTATTGAATGTTGCGTTTTATTTTTGTTCAGTGTACATCTATTKTATAGTCTGAGCTCCCGACTAGCAAATTCCTTTTGAAAATATAATTACGAACCCTGAACAGTCTCACATTTTGTGGGAATCTAAAATCTAAATTTTATTGTGCAATATTTATTTATATGTATGTATGTTTCTGTTGTTATATTTGGTCCTGTAGCTGAATCAGTGCACAACACAAATCAATGTTAAACTAACTGATAAAGGAAATTGTCAGTGAATTTAGGATKATGTATTTCCATAACTCTCTGTGATAGTACGGGTAGCAAGACTGTTTGTCGACTCGAGTGACACTGAATAACAATTAGACTGTCTCACAGGCTGGCCAACATAGGCCCTCATAGCCACCGGTGGAGGCTCCTCAGAGGAGGCAGGGCAGGACCATCCTACTTAGTGAATTTCATAAAAATAAAAAGAATGAAACATAAATATCTATAGTATAAAACTATACTAAATGTGTTCACGTCACCAAATAATTGATTAAAACAMACTGTTTTGCAATGAAGGTCAACAGTAGCCTCAACAGCACTCTGTAGGGTAGCACCATGGTTTYGCCRGAGGACAGCTAGCTTCAGTCMTMSTCTTGGTACATTCAATACAAAACCTAGGAGGCTCATGGTTCTCACCCCCTTCCATAGACTTACATAGTAATCATGACAACTTCCAGAGGACATCCTCCAACCTATCAGAGCTCTTGCAGCATGAACTGACATGTTATTCACCCAATCAAAGAATCAGAGAATGAATCTAGTACTGAAAGCATAAGCTACAGCTAGCTAGCACTGCAGTGCATAAAATGTGGTGAGTAGTTGTCTCAAAGAGAAAGACAATAGTTGAAATGTTTTGAACAAATTAATTTCTTCAAAAATGGAGAAGCTAGAGACAGAGAGAGAGCTAGTTATGTTTCGTAGTTTTTTAAAGTTTTTTTTTACACATTCACTTACTGAGCTAACCAATGCAACTAGCTAGTTTAGCCTACTCAAACACCCGGCTCAAACAGAGAGAGATGCTTTGTGGCTACGGCTATCCAAAACTAGAACTCTAACAAGCTTTTGGTTTTATAAATTTATTGCCACAGGTGTAACTGCTAAACTGCTTGCTGACTGTACAYTGTACTGCATGATTGTATCAGGTTTACTAAAGCGTTAGCTATGTTGACTATGACGTTAGCTAATATGGTGACAACGATGTAGGCTGTGTGTAGCCGGTAGTGGTTATGGTATAAAGGTTTGGCTTGGAAAGGTTTTTTTGCCTGATGTGTCCACAAGGGAACGGAAAATGTGAGAGGAGGAGAATGCATAGATACGAGAAGGAATTATACAACGATCAAAGTGATCATGCTGTTTGTATGTGGCTGCTATGAAAGTGAAGTGTTTACGCGTGATCAGGAGTGTATTCATTCTGCCGATTCTGTTGAAAAATATTTCTTGAACGGAAGCAATTGGAACGAAACGAGGATAAACAGACCTGAATTTATCCAATAGAAACTCTTGTTTAATTAATGAATTAATTAATTAATTTTATTTTTTTATTTAACCTTTATTTAACTAGGCAAGTCAGTTAAGAAGAAATTCTTATTTACAATAACAGCCTACCCCGGCCAAACCTGGACGACGCTGGGACAATTGTGTGCCGCCCTATTGGACTCCGAATCACGGCCGGATGTGATACAGCCTGGATTCAAACCAGGGACTGTAGTGATGCCTCTTGCACTGAGATGCAGTGCCTTTAGACCGCTGCGCCACTAGTGATTACACCCCAGATCAGCTAGATGCAGGCCAGAGGAGTGTGCCATTTTGAATGTGTCAATGTCTGTCACCTTGATTACTCAAATTTCTCTCAACCTGTGTGCACCTACATTGTAAACGTTCATTCACAGGCTAGGTTGTAGCAACTTCATGATGAAGGGAAAATTAGAGTATCAACTAGTAGCCTAAACCTATTGATGTTACATTGAACTGGGTGAATTGAATATGAATGACAGTCATCCAATATGCTGTAATAGAAATAAGGCCATGTTCAWAAAATAAAAATAAAAAATGTCCTCCATCTTAAACGGCACCAACCGTCACTGATAGCCACCCTGGCAGGTTTATAGCACCGAACAAGATCACATAGGCTTGTGATGTCAATAAGCAATCATGCCTTKTTTCATATTTATTTATGTAGATTATTACACATTTTGTCTATAAATTTAGTTTAGTAATCTGCCCGTCTTGTTTCCGGATCGTTTACTGTTTTGTCTCCATGGAAACCATGTACAGTATATCAGTTTCATTTCACGAGACACTGAGAAAGACAGAAACAGAAAGATCCAACATTCTTCTGATATGTACCTTTAATTATGTAGAAAATGTGAACTCCGCATATAAGCAAATTCTTTATGGAAAAGATTATTCAAATAATCTCACTCTCTCCCCTCGCCTTCTCTCTCTCCCTCTTACACACACACAATATGTCAGCAGTGTGCCTTCTCTTCCTCACCAGTAGGCTAAACTGGGCCCCCACCCTCGATTCTACACAGCTGGTTRGCTGGCCCTCGTGACACACACACACAGACCCCCCTCACACACACAAATCCCACCTCCCATGTGTGTGTCAGATCACCTCTGCTGCTCTGGGATCAATTAGTCAGATCAGGCCTCTTCAATCAAACCCAGAACAATGGCTGGTGTGTGACATAACAGCCAGCGGATTACTGACAGGCACGGACGGGGTGTGGAGGGAAACGCCAACATGGCCATGGCTCGTTGAACACGCCACTGAAAAAGCAAGAGACGAGACGGAAGAGACAAGGGTCAGTGAGTCTGGAGCAGCGGTTACACAAGCAATTTATTAACACCTTTATGAGGAACATATGTACGGAGCTGGTAACAGAAACCCAGTGTGTTTCCTATAGCGTTTTCACCTGCTCCTCACTTTACAAGTCATTTATGAGCAATAAATTGGACAGGCTTATCATTTATAAGCAATCAATTGGACAGGCTGATTTTTGCAATCTCATTGTTATGTTGGGGATATCTGTATATGTGGTCTTTGAGTTCACTGCTATATTTTGTTACGTTCCCCAGYAAGAAAACCMAAAATTGTCACTCAAACATAAGGGGGAACCTAACAAAGAGTCATTAACAACAACCAAAATGAAACAGGTGGGATTTTAGGAAAGGTTCTGAAAAGCCACTCATGGGGTGTCTGAAAGTTACATCGCAACAACAACTGGGACCCGAAAGACACCTACCACGAGCGCCCATTAAATTTGCCCACTAAGACGCAAACAAAAGAAAAACCCACACCAAACTTAAAGACAGGAAGCAAACCAAAAAGGTGACGAAAGATTTAATCCGATAAAGGATTGTTTGTCTCGAAATCAAAATAAGGAGAGACAACTAAATGTGTTTAACAAGCTGCATCTATCAAGACAACCGGAGCACTGGGCCAGCCACTCTCAAATAGCACCTGGGCTAGCACAGATGAAACACCTTCCCACTAACGAGACGGCAACCAGCACAGGTGTAACACATACTGACTTAATGAGGTGCCACCAACCCCTTAAGACAACAAATATATCCTATATTTTTGTTGGACAAGTTTGCTCACCGCTAACAGAAAACAACTTCCATCTCACAACATAATTAACTTAAATGCATCGCTACTTAAATGCGTCACTTTCTCCAATATAAACTGGCTGTCAATCATAAAACACAAGACAAAGACATCCACTTATTTTTTGTAAATATATATATATATCACTTTCTTTTGTAAATATATATATATTGCTTTTTTAAATTTGATCTTTTTTTTATATAGCTGCCGAAAACTCGGACGTTTTGAAAAACAGGGGTAAAATAATGTCCGTTTCTAAAACTCTCATCCCCCTGGAACGAGCGCAACCAAAACAATACTCATCTCCAACACGGAAAAATGTTCAGTCAAAATAAATTGAGCCAGGCTGGCTGAAACTTATTGACTACCAACCGTTGTTATACACGTGGATGTTAATGGCTGTGTTTACATAGACATTTTGTTATTGTGCCCAATAATTGGCAAAAGAGCTGAACTGATCGATCAAAGGACCAATTAGTGGGAAATAAAATCAGAATTGGGCTGCCTGTATAAGTGCAGCCAATGTGTGGCAGTGATTCTGTGATGTTTGGCCTTGGCTTTACACACTTTCATTGGTGTGTGTCCTGGTGTGAATCAGAGAGAGACAGCTCCTCTTCAACACACTAATCATCACCATGGCTGCTACCTTGTTCTGTCAGCTATGTGCTATACTGTGCAGAAGAGATGGAGAGAGAAAGAAGGAGAGAGATGAGAGCAACATGAGAAGCAGCTGATAAATGAGAGCAGCTGACAACATGAGAACAGCTGACAACATGAGAGCAGCTGATAACATGAGAGCAGCTGACAACATGAGAGAAGCTGACAAACATGAGAGCAGCTGACAACATGAGAGCAGCTGACAACATGAGAGCAGCTGATAACATGAGACAGAAGCGCTGACAACATGAGGAGCAGCTGACAACATGAGAGCAGCTGATAACATGAGAGCAGCTGACAACATGAGAGAAGCTGACAACATTGAGAGCAGCTGACAACATGAGAGCAGCTGAACAACATGAGAGCAGCTGACAACATGAGAGAAGCTGACAACATGAGAGCAGTGACAACATGAGAGCAGCGATACATGAGAGACGGCCATAGCACATGCAGAGGCTGACAACATGAGAGCAGCTGACAACATGAGACGCAGCTGATTAACATGGTTACTGACAACATTGAGAGCAGCTGACAACATGAGAGCAGCTGATAACATGAGAGCAGACAACATGAGAGCGCGCTGACAACATGAGAGGCTTGACAACAGAGAGCAACATGAGACAGCTGAACATGAGTGCAGCTGAGAGCAAACTCAGTGATACGCGACAATGGCGCGACTGAGCTGCATGAATAACAGAGAGCGCGCAGTGAGCGCAGTGACAACATGAGGCCAACCTGCATGAAGCAAGCTGGAGCATGAAGACACTGACAATATGAGAGCAGCTAGACTGACGGAGCAGCTGACACATGAGAGCAGCTGAACATGAGAGCAGCTGACATGAGAGCGCTGACCATGAGAGGCTGACAACATGAGAGCTGACGACTGAGAGCGCTGACAACATGAGAGCAGCTGACAACATGAGAGCAGCTGACAACATGAGAGCAGCTGACAACATGAGAGCAGCTAGACAACATGAGAGCAGCTGACAGCATGAGAGCAGCTGAAACATGAGAGCAGGCTGAGAGGGCTACAACATGAGAGCAGACAGCATGAGAGCAGCTGATAACATGAGAGAGACAACATGAGAGCAGCTGACAGCATGAGAGCAGCTGATACATGAGAGCAGACAACATGAGAGCAGCTGACAACATGAGAGCAGCTGACAACATGAAAGCAGCTGACAGCATGAGAGCAGCTGACAACATGAGAGCAGCTGACAGCATGAGAGCAGCTGACAACATGAGAGCAGCTGACAACATGAGAGCAGCTGACAACATGAGAGCAGCTGACAACATGAGAGCAGCTGACAGCATGAGAGCAGCTGACAACATGAGAGCAGATGACAGCATGAGAGCGGCTGACAACATGAGAGCGGCTGACAACATGAGAGCGGATGACACATGAGAGCAGCTGACAAACAAGAGCAGCTTGACAACATGAGAGCAGCTGACGCATGAGAGCAGCTGACAACATGAGAGCAGCTGACAGCATGAGAGCAGCTGAACAGAGACAATGAGAGCAGCTGACAACATGAGAGGGCTGACAACATGAAGCAGCTATGAGAACATAGAGAGCAGCTGACAAACATGAGCGGCTGACAACAGGAGAGAGGGCAGCTGACAACATGGACCGTGGAAGACAGCGAGACAACATAGAGAAGCGACAAGATGAGAGCAGTGACAACATGAGAGCAGCTGAAAAGAGAGAATGCAGAGACACGCTGAGATAACATGAGAGAAGCTGAGCAACATGAGAGAAGCTGATAACGAGAGAGCTGACAACATGAGAGCAGCTGACAACATGAGAGCAGCGCTTGACAACATGCAGAGAAGCGACAACATGAGAGAAGCGCGACAACATGAGAGCAGCTGACAACAATGAGAGCAGCTGACAACATAGAGCAGCTGAAACATGAGAGAAGCGGACAAACTGAGAGAAGCGGACAACATGAGAGCAGCTGATAACATGAGAGAAGCTGACAACATGAGAGAAGCGACAACATGAGAGCAGCTGACAACATGAGAGCAGCTGATAAACATGAGAGCAGCTGACAACATGAGAGAAGCTGACAACATGAGAGCAGCTGACAACATGAGAGCAGCTGACACATGAGAGCGGCTGACAACATGAGAGCAGCTGACAACATGAGAGCAGCTGACAACATGAGAGCAGCCTGACAAACATGAGAGCAGCTGACACAGAGCGGCTGACAACAGAGAGCAGCTGACAACATGAGAGGGCTTGATAACATGAGAGCAGACAACATGAGAGCAGCTGACAGCATGAGAGCAGCTGACAGCATGAGAGCAGCTGACCAGCATGAGAGCAGCTGACAGCATGAGAGCAGCTGACAACATGAGAGCAGCTGACAACATAGAGCAGCTGACAACATGAGAGCAGTACAACATGAAGAAGCTGACAACATGAGAGCGGCTGACAACATGAGAGCACTGAAACTATGAGAGCAGCTTACAACATTAAAGCTGCTGACAACATGAGAGCAGCTGCGATTCAAGCACTTGAGAGCAGCTGACATGAGCGACTGCAACATGAGAGCAGCTGACAACAGAGCGAAGGCAGCCACTATTGATGCATCTTTTCTTCTTCATCATCTTCGTCATCTTCTATACATCTTCTCTCTCTTTTACATGCTCACGTTGTTTTTAGGGGCAGTTGGGCTCTGAGCTTGACCCATCTGAGCAGAGTTTTTGTACAAGGAAAAAGCTATAGACAAAAACTCATTCGACACTCTCTGAAAGCAATTGGAGCAAAGCATTGAAAGCGTTTGCCGAATATAAGGATGCAACCAATATTATTCATTTAGGTCTCCATAGAAACCAGTGATGGAGTACAAGTCATATATTTATGACGTCATATTATGATGCATTCGGCTCCGTGAACATTACCGATGCAGTAAGGCCTTATGACATCACAATAGGCTTGCTTTTTTCAGCAGACAGAAAGGGGAGAGCTGACGATCTGTTTGATTTTCAGTTACCCCAGAAACCAATCCACAGACCGGCGTAAATTATTCACACACTTCCGAGATAATCATTTTATCCAAGGATTCACAGTCCTCAGTCCCTCCCCCCCCTCATCTTCACGATTTCCCAAAATAGTATTTCTCAACTACAGCATGAGCAGCTCACCAAGTCTGACTCTGATGTAGAACATAATTCTGCAGTGGATACTATATCATTAGATAGACTACTACCTCCTCCTTTATATGGCTACGTACTACACTGCACCCTATGGCTCTGGTCAAAAGTAGTCCACTAAATAGGGAATAGGGTGCCATTTGGGATGATGCACCTCTGTATTCATGCTAGACCAGGTCTTAAGTTCAGTCTGCAGATTGGTTGAGACTATGGAGGGACACAGTTGTGTTGTGGGCACTCTCTGCCCATCCAATCTGACACTGAGCACACACACACACACACACACCACACACACACACACACACACACACACACACAACCACACACACACACACACACACACACACACACACACACACACACACACACACACACACACACAACACAAAGAGAGGACCGTCTGGAGCAGCTTAGGCACGTGCCTGTCAAGGGGCCCAGGGACGTCCCTCACCCCGCACCCCCCCCATGGTGGGCTCTCTATTCAAACCACCAGATGGGGACTGGGGTTTAGTTTTAATGAATACTATCCTTCAACCCCCACCGTACAGCCCTCTCACACCCTTCAACCCCCCCACCCCCCACCCCCCCCCACCTCTCCTCACAGAACGCCCCGAAGCATCTCTCGCCACATTTGTTTCCCAAATTGAATCTGACCGAGAGAAAACATTGCCTTCATTGATAATACATAAGAATAGAATATATGAAAACATTATAGACTCTAAGGGCTGATATATAAAATAGATACTAAGTCTACACTGCCTCCCCAGAATGCATCTGTATGTATATATATGGGACAAAAGATCCAAATCCCCAACAGCAGATATCAAGGTTAGAACAAACTAGACGTGATCCCATCTCTCTGTGAGGAGGAATCGACCGTATCAAATCGATTGGTGTGAGATAACGATGACATCATCGTCAAACGTCTCCTGTCTATTGAAAGTATTGACAGTCGGCATCATGGTAAACACAGTGATTGTGTTCACAGCTTAATAGCACATATTACTCACAATAATACCTTTGAATTTGGGAATTGAGGGAAAAAGGAGGGCTAGCCTAACACATCACAAGATTATTGTGACTCCCAGAAGAAGTAATGCCAGCCTCTATTAAAGTAGACCTACAGTATAGTATGACTCGCTCTACCTCAGAACGCCATGTTGCACCACTTCATTATCACCACAGCTATGTAAGGGGCTGACGCTCGAAGGTTCTCCTTCTCACCTCTTTTCACAGTTCATTTCATCTCTCGCACCCTCTATCTCTCTCTCTCTCTCCATCTCTCTATCTCTATCTCTCTCCATCTCTCTCTCTCTATCTCTCTCTCCATCTCTCTCTCTCTCTCTCTCTCTATCTCTCTCTATCTCTCTCTCTCCTCTCTCTCTCTTTCTCTCCTTTCCATCTCTCGCAACCTCTCTCTCTCTCCATCTCTCTCCATCTCTCTCTCTCTCTCTATCTCTCTCCATCTCTCTTCTCCTATCTCTCTCCATCTCTCTCTCTCTATCTCTCTCCATCATCCTCTCTCTCTATCTCTCTCCATCTCTCTCTCTCTCTCTCTCTCTCTCTATCTCTCTCTCTCGCTCCCTCTCTCTCTCTTTCTCTCCCTTTCCATCTCTCGCACCCTCTCTCTCTCCATCTCTCTCCATCTCTCTCCATCTCTCTCTCTCTATCTCTCTCCATCTCTCTCTCTCTCTCTCTCCATCTCTCCCTTTCCATCTCTCTCTCCTCTTCTCTCTCTTTCTCTCTCT
>NW_019942569.1:0-10831 GCF_002910315.2 Salvelinus sp. IW2-2015 | reverse complement strand
ACTTCCTAGGTCATCCTACTTATCAGGAACTGAAAGTAGACAGGTCAGGTCCTGATACAGTAGGATGACTAGGAGCAGTAGACAGGTCAGGTCCTGATACAGTAGGATGGACGTGACTAGGAGCAGTAGTCAGGTCAGGTCATGATACAGTAGGATGACTAGGCGCAGTAGTCAGGTCAGGTCCTGATACAGTAGGATGCTCAGTATTACATTGTGTTCTTGTTTTATTTTGTATAGTTGTATTTTATTGACTTTCAGCTGTAAAGTTTACCCTCAGGGATAATAAAGATTCTCTACTCTACTCAGGGCCAGCCAGAGAGCCCCCGGTGTAGAACCAGGGTCCAGCCAGAGAGCCCCCGGTGTAGGAGCAGGGGCCAGCCAGAGAGTCCCCGGTGTAGGAGCAGGGGCCAGCCAGAGAGTCCCCGGTGTAGGAGCAGGGACCAGCCAGAGAGCCCCCGGTGTAGGAGCAGGGACCATGGCAACACCCCCAAGAAGAGACGTCACCTCACCAGACAGGGCAGCTCCTCCTCTTCCTCCTCATCTTCGCTGTGCTCCCCCCAGGGGTCGTCCCGCCTCACTCCGCGCCGCTGCCTTTCTCCCAGCATGCTGAGCCCCACCAACAACCTCCAGGTGTTCTTCCTAATGATAATAATAATAACCAATAATAATAACAATACTAATAATATTATTATTGTTAGGTGCCCTTCCTGGACTCCTTCACCGCCCTCCCCGTCCGTCAGCCGCCCAGGGAGGAGTTGGAGTGGAAACAGGTGAGAGCAGAGCGCCACCTACAGGCTGGAGGCCAAACCGTGGTGGTTGGCTGGTTCGGTGGATCAAGAAGATTACAAAGTAGACTTGCAGAATTTGGCTTCCTGCTCTTTTTTCTTCCTAGTAAAGTTGATATATAGTTGAAACATTGTCTAACAGGAAGTTATCCTATGCACCAATCCTGCATTCTGGTAGTAGTGACGATTCTGACTGTGTCTCATGTTGAAGGTAGTAGATTTGCTGTGGAGCGACCCGAAGAGCCAGCTAGGCTGCAGTCCCAACACCTTCAGGGGAGGAGGCAGTTACTTCGGGCCAGACGTGACCAGACGCCTGCTGGAGAGACACGGCATGACTCTGCTGATCAGATCACATGAGTGTAAACAGGAGGGCTACGAACTCTGCCACGACGGACAGGTGATCTGTTAGGCCTGCTTCTAATCTCCATTGAACAGGACTAGCTCATCATATATATGATAGTTAATATGTGTCTAGGAGCCCCCCCCCCCATGGCTAGTAGACAACAGGACAGCTCTATAAGATATATGATAGTTAATATGTGTCTAGGAGCCCCCCCCCCCCCTGGCTAGTAGACAACAGGACCAGCTCTATAACATATATGATAGTTAATATGTGTCTAGGAGCCCCCCCCCCATAGCGTAGTAGACAACAGACTAGCTCTATAAGATATATGATAGTTAATATGTGTCTAGGAGCCCCCCATGGCTAGTAGACAACAGGACTAGCTCTATAAGATATATGATAGTTTAATATGTGTAGGAGCCCCCCCCCCCCCCCCCATGGCTAGTAGACAACAGGACTAGCTCTATAAGATAATGATAGTTAATATGTGTCTAGGAGCCCCCCCCCCATGGCTAGTAGACAACAGGACTAGCTCTATAAGATATATGATAGTTAATATGTGTCTAGGAGCCCCCCATGGCTAGTAGACAACAGACCAGCTCTATAAGATATATGATAGTTAATATGTGTCTAGGAGCCCCCCCCCCCATGGCTAGTAGACAACAGGACCAGCTCTATTAGATATATGATAGTTAATATGTGTCTAGGAGCCCCCCCCCCCCATAGCTAGTAGACAACAGGACTAGCTCTTATAAGATATATATAGTTAATATGTGTCTCAGAGCCCCCCCCCCCCATGGCTAGTAGACAACAGGACTAGCTCTATAAGATATATGATAGTTAATATGTGTCTAGGAGCCCCCCCCCCCATGGCTAGTAGACAACAGGACTAGCTCTATAAGATATATGATAGTTAATATGTGTCTAGGAGCCCCGCCCCCCCCCCCCCCGTGGCTAGTAGACAACAGGACTAGCTCTATTAAGAATATGATAGTTATTTGTGTCTAGGAGCCCCCCCCCAATGGCTAGTAGACAACAGGACATAGCTCTATAAGATATATGATAGTTAATATGTTTGTCTAGGAGCCCCCCCCCCCCATGGCTAGTAGACAACAGGACTAGCTCTATAAGATATATGATAGTTAATATGTGTCTAGAGACCCCCCCCCCCCCCCCCCCCCCCCCCCCCCCCCCATAGCTATAGCAAGAGTAGGACAACAGGACCAGCTCTATTAGATATAGATATTGTCTAGGACCACCACCCCCCCGACCAGCCTAGTGACAACAGGGACCAGCTCTATTAGAGTATACTGATGCGTTAATATGTGTCGTAGGAGCCCCCTCCCCCCACCGCCCATGGCTAGTAAGACAACAGGACTAGCTCTATAAGAATACATATATGATAGTAAATGTGTCTGAGGAAGCCCCCCCCCCCCCCCCCCCATGCTAGTAGACAACGGACAGCTACTCATTAAGATATATGATAGTTAAATGGCTTCTAGGGAGCCCCCCCCCCCCCCCATGGCTAGTTAGACAACAGGACTAGCTCTCTATAAGATTAATTGATAGTTATATATGTGTCTAGGAGCCCCACCCCCCCCCAGGCTAGTAAGCAACAGGACTAGCTCTATAGAATATGGATAGTTAATATGTGTAGGAGACCGCCCCCCCCCCCCCCCCCCCCTCCCGGGGCTAGTAGACAACAGACAGCTCTATAACATATATGATAGATATGTGTCTGAGGAAAGGAAGAAAAAGGGCCCCCCCCCCCCATGCTAGTAGACAAACAGGACTAGCTCTATAAGATATATGATTAGTTAATATGTGTCTAGGAGCCCCCCCCCCCCATGGCTAGTAGACAACAGGACTAGCTCTATAAATATATGATAGTTAATAGTCTAGGAGCCCCCCCCCCCCCCCCATGCTAGTAACAACAGGACCAGCTCTTAAATATAGCGTTAATATGTTCTAGGAGCCCCCCCCCCCCCCCTCCCCCCCCCCCCCCCTCCCTCTCTCCCCCCCTGGCAGAAGCAAGCGACACTCTAGAATAAAACGACCCCCCCCCTCCCCCCCCCCCCCAAGCAGTGACACAGCCGCTCAATATTAAAGTCCAGCCCCCCCCCTCCCCCCATGGCTACGTAGAAACAGACATTGCTCTAATAAGATATATGATAGTTAATATGATGTCAGGAGCACCACCACCCCCACTCCCCCACCCCCCGGCCCCAATTGCTAGTTTTATAAAATATTATGCTCTATAAGAATATGATTAAGTTAATATGTGTCTAGGAGCCCCCCCCCAACATTTGGCTAAAGTAGACAACAGGACTAGCTCTATAAGATATATGATAGTTAATATGTGTCTAGGAGCCCCCCCCCCCCCCATGGCTAGTAGACAACAGGACAGCTCTATAAGATATATGATAGTTTAATATGTGTCTAGGAGCCCCCCCCCCCCCCATAGCTATAGACAACAGGAACCAGCTCTATTAGATATTATGATAGTTAATATGTGTCTAGGAAGCCCCCCCCCCCCTCCATAGCTAGTAGACAACAGGACTAGCTCTATAAGATATATGATAGTTAATATGGTTGCTAGGAGCCCCCCCCCCCCCCCCCCTCCCCCCCCCCCCCCCCCCCCCCCCCCCCATAGCTAGTAGACAACAGGACTCAGCTCTATAAGATATATGATATAATATGTGTTAGGAGCCCCCCCCCCACCCATGGCTAGTAGACAACAGGACCAGCTCTATAAGATATATGATAGTTAATAGTGTCTAGGAGCCCCCCCCCCCCCCATGCTAGTAGACAACAGGACCAGCTCTATAAGATATATGATAGTTAAATGTTCTAGGAGCCCCCCCCCCCCCCCCCCCCCCCCCCCTGGCTATAGACAACAGGAGTAGCTCTATAAGATATATGATAGATTTATGTGTCTAGGAGCGCCCCCCCCCCCCCCCCCATAGCGGGAGTAGACAACAGGACCAGCTCATAAGATATATGATAAGTTATATGTGTCTAGGAGCCCCCCCCCCCCCCCCCCCATGCTAGTAGACAACAGACTCAGCTCTATAAGATTATATGATGTTAATATGGTGTCTAGGAGCCCCCCCCCCCCCCCCCCCGATGGCTAGTAGACAACAGGACAGCTCTATAAGATATATGATAGTTATATGTGTCTAGGAGCCCCCCCCCCCCATGGCTAGTAGACAACAGCGACTAGCTCTCTAATAAGATATATGATAGTTAATATGTGTCTAGGAGCCCCCCCCCCCCCATGGCTAGTAGACAACAGGACTAGCTTATAAGATATATGATAGTTTAATATGTGTCTAGGAGCCCCCCCCCCCCCCCCCCCCTGGGCTATTAGGCAACAGGACCAGCTCTATAGATATATGATAGTTAATATGTGTCTAGGAGCCCCCCCCCCCCCCCCCTGGCTAGTAGACAACAGGACTAGCTCTATATAAGATATATTGATAGTTAATATGTGTCTAGGAGCCCCCCCCCCCATGGCTAGTAGACAACAGGACTTTAGCTCTATACAGAATATGATTAGTTTAATCATGTGTCTAGGACCCCCCCCCCCCCCCCCCATGCAGTAGACAACAGGACCAGCTATTAGATAATGATAGTTATATGTGTCTTAGGAGCCCCCCCCCCCCCCCCCCCCCCCCCCCCCCCCCCCCCCCCATGGCTAGTAGACAACAGGACTAGCTCTATTAAGATATGATAGTTAATTGTGTCTAGGAGCCCCCCCCCCCATGGCTAGTAGACAACAGACCAGCTCTATAAGATATATGATAGTTAATATGTGTCTAGGACCCCCCCCCCCCATGGCTAGTGGACAACAGGACTCAGACCTGCTATTAGGATATATGATACGATTAATATGTGTCTAGGAAGCCCCCCCCATGGCTTAGTAGACAACAGGACTCAATAAGATCTAAGTGTATTTTGTTCTTTCAAGGTTGATCACCATTTTCTCTGCCGTCAACTACTATGAGGGGGGGAGTAACCGGGGGAGCCTACATTAAGCTTTGGGCAGAGAGCTGGTACCTCGCTTCTTCCAGTACCAGCCGTCAGCAGGAACACCAGAAAACTCACCCTGACTCAGAGGGTAGGGCTGGGGTGGAGGTGGAGGTAGGTGGGTGGAGGTGAGTAGTGGGCTGGGGTGGAGGTGGAGGTGGAGGGGAGGTAGGGGCGGGGGTGGAGTAAAAGGGGCTGGTGGAGGTAGGCTTGGGGTGGAGGTAGGGGCGGGGTGGAGGTAGGCTGGCTGTGTGGAGGTGGAGGTAGGGGCTTTGGTGAGGTAGGGCTGGGGTGGAGGTGTAGGTAGGGCCTGGGGTGGAGGGAGGTAGGGGCTGGGGTGGAGGAGGCGCTGGGGTGGAGTAGGGGCTGGCGGTGGAGGTAGGGGCTGGAGGGAGGGGAGGTAGGGCTAGTGGAGTTTTAGGGCTGGGGTGGGGGTGGAGGTAGGGGCTGGTGGAGGTAGGGGCTGAGGTGGAGAGGGGCCTAGGTGGAGGTAGGGCTGGGGTGGAGGTGGAGGTAGGGCTGGGTGGGTGGAGGTAGGGGCTGGGGTGGAGTAGGGGCTGGGGTGGGCGTTGGAGCGAGTGGAGGGTAGGGCTGGTGGAGGTAGGGCCGGGTGGGAGGTGGAGTAGGGCTGGGGTGGAGGTGGGAAGTAGGGCTGGGGTGGAGGTGGAGTAAGGGCTGGGGTGGACGGTGGAGGTAGGGGCTGAGGTGGAGGTGGAGGTAGGGGCTGGGTGGAGTGGAGGTGGAGATAGGGCTGGGGTGGAGGTTGGGGCTGGGTGGAGGTAGGGGCTGGGTGGAGGTGGAGGTAGGGGCTGGGCTGGGTGGAGGTTGGAGTGGAGGTAGGGGTGGTGGAGGGGATAGGGGCTGGGTTGGAGGTTGTGAGGTTAGGCTGGGTTGGAGGTGAGGTGGAGCGTTGGGTGGAGGTGGAGGTGGAGGTTAGGGCTGGCGTGAGTTGGAGGTGGAGGTAGGGCTGGGTTGGAGGGGAGGTAGGTGGGTTGGAGTTGGAGGTGATGTAGTTGTGCGTTGGAGTTGGAGTTTGGAGGTAGGGCTGGGTTGGACGGTGGAGGTAGGGGGCTGGGTTGGAGTGGAGGTAGGATGGGGTGGAGGTAGGGGCTGGTGTGAAGTTGGAGGTGAGTAGGGCTGGGGTGGAGGTGACGGTAGGGGCTGGTTTGAGTGGGAGGTGGAGTAGGCTGGGTTGGAGGTGGCAGGAGGGGCTGGGGTGGAGGTAGGGCTGGGTGGAGTGGAGGTGGAGGTAGGGCTGGGGTGAGTGGAGTGAGGTAGGGGCTGGGTGGAGGTGAGTATGGGCTGCGGGGGAGTAGGGGCTGGGTGGGGAGTTGGAGTGGAGGTAGGGGCTGGTTGCAGTTTGGAGGTGGAGGTAGGCTGGGTTGGAGTTGGCGGGTAGGGGCTGGGGTGGAAGTTGGAAAGGGTGAGCGTAGGGGCTGGTGGAAGTGGACGGTAGTGGCTGGGTTTGGAGGTGGAGGTGGATGTAGGGCGGGGTGGATTGCGAAGGATAGGGCTGGGTTGGATTGGACGTAGGGCTGGGTTGGAGGTGGAGGTAGGGGCTGGCGTGGGGTTGAGTAGGGGCTGGGTTGGAGTTGGAGGTAGGGGCTGGGTGGAGTTGGAGGTAGGGGCGGGGGTGGAGGTGTGAGGTAGGGGCTGGGCTGGGTGGAATGGAGGTAGCGGCTGGGGTGGAGATTGGAGGTAGGCGGGTTGGAGTGGAGAGTAGGGGCTGGGGCTGGGGTGGAATGGGGTAGGGGCTGGGTGGAGATGGAGGTAGGGGCTGGGTGGAGATGGAGGTTAGGGCTGGGATCCACGGTTCCTACTGGTCGTTCTACATACAGAGGTGACAATGATGTTGATTATCGTGTGTGTGTGTCCGTCCGTCCGCAGGGTGAATGTGGCCAGAGGGTTCGGCTGTAAGGCTGTACAGGAGAACTGTTTGCCCACCGTCAGAACTCAATGGCGCCCTTTCAGCATGTATGACACAAGTAACATGTAAGATATTTTTCAATAACCACACACACTGCCTGCCAGCTGTAAAGAACACCCCAAACTCCTCATGACATAAGTCACAGTTCTTGAGTGGTAGCCACCTTCCATAAATACACTGAACGCGCCCATCATTTGCTGAATCATTAAGTGGACTCTGCCTGTGTCTGTTCCAAGCTGCTATTCTCTGTCTGTCAGTGAGTTAGACTTTTGTCCAGGTTGTATCTCTGTCTGTTCAGTGAGTTAGACTGTCTGTTCCAGGCTTATCCTGTCAGTGAGTTAGACTGGTCTGTTCCAGGTTGGTATCTCTGTCAGTGAGTTAACTGCTCTGTCCAGGCTGTATTCTCTGCAGTGAGTTAGACTGTCTGTTCCAGGCTGTATCTCTGTCAGTGATTAGACTGTGCTAACTTGTTCCAGGTTGTATCGCTGTCAGTTGAGTTAGACTGTCTCTTCCAGATTGTATCTCTGTCAGTGAGTTAGACTGTTCTGTTCCAGGTTTGTATTCTGTCAGTGAGTTAGACTGTTCTGTTCCAGGCTGTATCCTGTCAGTGAGTTAGATGTCTGTTCCAGGCTGTATCTCTGTCGAGGAGTTAGTAGACTGTCTGTTCCAGGCTGTATCCTGTCAGTGAGTTAATAGACGTCTGTCCAGGCTGTATCTCTGTCTGTCAGTGAGTTAGACTGTGTTTACAGCTGTATCTCTGTCTGTTCAGTGAGTTAGACTGTCTGTTCCAGGCTATACCTCTGTCTCTGTCAGTAGGTAGACTGTGTCTGTTCCAGTCTGTATCTCTGTCAGTTGAGTTGACTGTTGTTCCAGGCTGTATCTCTGTCTGTCAGTGAGTTAGGACTGTTCTGTTCCAGGCTGTATCTCTGTCCGGTCAGTGAGTTAAGACTGTCGTTCCAGGCTGTATCTCTGTCAGTGAGTTAGACTGTCTGTTCCACTGTATCTCTGTCTGTCAGTGAGTTAGACTGTTCGTTCCAGGCGGTATCTTCTGTCTGTCAGTGAGTAGACTGTCTTTCAGGCTGTATCTCTGTCTGTCAGTGAGTTAGACTCTGTCCAGCTAAGCCTTGTCTGTCAGGAGGGAGACTGTCTGTTCCAGTCTGTATCTCGTCAGTGAGTTAGACTGTCTGTTCCAGCTGTAAGTCTCTGTCTGTCAGTGAGTTATGTCGTTCCAGGCTGTATTCTCTGTCTGTCAGTGAGTTAGACTGCCTGTTCAGGCTGTATACTCTGTCTGTCAGTGAGTTAGCACTGTCGTTTCCAGCTTGTATTCTGTCTTCAGTGAGTTAGACTGTCTGTTCCAGGCTGTATCTCGTCAGGGAGTTAGACTGTCTGCTACCAGGCTGATCTCTGTCAGTGAGTTAGACTGTCTGCTTCCAAGCTGTATCTCTGTCTGTGAGTTAGACTGTCGTTCCAGGCCTGTATCTCTGTCAGGGGAGTTAGACTGTTCTGTACCAGGCTGATCTCTGTCGTGAGTTAGACTGTCTGTTCCAAGCTGTATCTTGGTTCTGTGAGTTAGACTGTTCTGTGCCAGGCTGTATCTTGTCAGTGAGTTAGACCTGTCGTCCCAGTGCTGTATCTCTGTCGGGTTAGACTGTCTGTTCAGCTCTATCTCGGTCTGTCAAGTGAGTTAGACTGTCTTTCCAGGCTGTATCTCTGTCTGTCAGTGATTAACTGTCTGTTCCAGGTGCTATCCTGTCAGGAGTTAGACTGTCTGTACCAGGCTGTATCTCTGTCAGTGAGTTAGACTGTCTGTTCCCAAGCTGTATCTCTTGTCTGTGGAGTTTAGACTATCTGTTCCAAGCTGTATCTTTTGTCTTTTCAGTGAGTTTAGACTGTCTGTGCCAGGCTGGTATCTCTGTCTGTCAGGGAGTTAGACTGTCTGCTACCAGGCTGTATCTCTGTCAGTGAGTTAGACTGTCTGTTCAGTCTGTATCTCTGTCTGTCATGTGATTAGACAATGTCTGTTTCCAGTCTGTATCTCTGTCTGGTCAGTAGTTAGGGACTGCTCTTCCAGGCTGTACTCTGGTCTCAGGAGGTTAGACTGTCTGTTCCAGGCCTGATATCTCTGTCTGTCAGGAGTTAGACTGTCTGTTCCAGTCTGTTATCTTGCTGTCATGAGTTAGACTGTCGTGTACCAGGCTGTATCTCTGTCAGTGTTAGACTGTCTGTTCACAGGCTGTATCTCTGTCAGTGAGTAGACTGTCTGTTCCAACCCTGCTAGCTCTGTCTGTGAGTTAGACTGTCTGTATTCCAAGCTGCTATCTCTGTCTGCTGAGTTAGACTGTCTGTACCAGGCTGTATCTCTTTCAGTGAGTTAGACTGTCTGTTCCAGTCTGTATCTCGTGTCTGTCAGTGAGTTAGACTGTCTGTTCCAGCTGTAATTCTCTTGTCTGTCAGGGAGTTAAGACTGTCTGTTCAGGCTGTATCTCTGTCTGTCATGAGTTAGACTTCGTGTTACCAGCTGATCTCTGTCAGTGAGTTAGACTGTCTGGTTCCAGGCTGTATCTCTTGTCTGTCAGTGAGTTAGACTGTCTGTCCCAGGCTTATCTCTGCAGTTGATTAGACTGTCTGTGTCCAGGCTGTATCTCTGGTCGTGGAGTTAGACTGTTCTGCTTCCAAGCTGTAATCTCTTCAGTGAGTTAGACTGTCGTGTTCCAACTGTATCTCTGTACTGTGAGTTAGACTGTCTGTTCCAAGCTGATTCTCTTCAGCGGTGAGGTAGGACTGTCTGTTCCGGCTTGTATCTCTGTCTGTCAGTGGTTAGACTGTCTGTTTCCAGGCTGTATCTCTGTCGTCAGCTGAGTAGACTGTCTTTCCAGGGCTACCTCTGTCAGGAGTTTAGACTGTCTCTGTTCCAAGCTGTATCTCTTGTCGGAGTTAGACTGTCTGCTTCAGCTGTCATCTTTGTCTGTCAGCTGGTTAGACTGTCTGTTTCCAGGCTGTAGTCTCTGTCTGTCACGTGGGTTAGCTGTTGTATCCAGGCTGTATCTCTGTCGTGAGTTAGACTGTCTGTTCCAAGCTGTTATCTCTTTCAGGAGTTAGGACTGTCTTGTTCCAGGCCTGTATCTCTGTCGTCAGTGGAGTTAGACTGTCTGTTCCAGGCTGTATCTCTGTCGTCAATGTTATAGACTGTCTGTTCCAGGCTTATCTCTGTCATGAGTTTAGACTGTCTGTTCCAGGGCTGTATCTCTGGTCTGTCAGGGAGTTAGACTTGTCTTCCCAGGCTGTATCTCTGCAGTGAGTTAGACTGTCATGTTCCAGGCTGTACTGCTGTCAGTGAGGTTAAGACTGTCTGTTCCAAGCTGTATCTCTGTCAGTGATTAGACTGTCTGTTCCCAACCTGATTCTCTGTCTGTGAGTTAGCACTGTCTGTTCCAAGCTGTATCTCTTTCAGGGAGTTAGACTGTCTGTTCCAGCTGTATCTCTGTCTGTCAGTGAGTTAGACTGTCTGTTCCAGGCTGCTACCTCTGTCAGTGAGTGTAGACTGTCTGTTCCAAGCTGCTATCTCTGTCTTGAGTTAGACTGTCTGTTCCAAAGCTGTTATCTCTTTTCAGGGAGTTAGACTGTCTGTACGGCTGATCTCTGTCATGAGTTAGACTGTCTGCCTCAGGCTGTAATTCTCTTGTCGGTTCAGGTGGGTTAACTGTCTGTTTCCAGGGCTTGGTTATTCTCTGTCATTTAGGGTAGAGG